>NW_025999900.1:29633701-29687863 GCF_001458135.2 Marmota marmota marmota | reverse complement strand
CTATGAAGGCTCGGTTGGTATTTACCTCCACAGTATTCAGCAGGACCCGGACCGAGAAGCAGTTTCCGTGGATTCTTTAGCCCTGGGCCAGAGCAGTTCGGGAGCCGGAATTCGGCCACTCCGTGCTCGGTGTATGTTCTGATAGGAGCAGGCTCCAAGAAGTAGTTTCCGCGGGTTCTTTAGCACTGAGCCTGAGTAATGTGTCTGCGAGTCGCAGGCAAATGGCAGCCTGAAATTACCTGTTCTATGGCTGAATGAGCTGCGATCAGTCGAAAACAGGGATGGTGATGTCAGCTCTCCAAGATGGTGGCCGCTGGCTTCCTCTGTGGTCTGACAGGTGTGGAGAACCGAATTGGACCGCTTCCTTCCCCCGTCTCAAACCCAGAATTCAGCACTTAGTACGGTGATTGCACAGCTGGCAGAAGCCCGCGGAAACTGCAGCGCTGTATCTTTGCGTTGCTATCTCCTCATTTCCCAGCGCGCGCCGCAGACTCTAGCCGCGGGGTGATTTGCTGAATAAGCAGCGTGACCCTCCGTGCGGACAAATCTCTCGCGTTTGAGCCCCCGTAGCTGATCCTCGTGCGATGGAAATCCTTCCTTTAGGTTTTGGAGCACCCCAATTTTGCTGGAAATTCCTAACAAGATAGCTTTTAGCCTTTCTAACTTGTCATTCTCCCGCACAGTGACACGGTACACGGGGGTAATGCACTCCCTTCGCTGCCATCTTCGGTTTTTCTATTTGTTCTTTTTAGTGAAACATGACAGTAGAATGTATTTTGACATATCATACACACGTAGAGTATAACTTTCCATTTTTGTGGTTGGAAATGATGTGGAGTTACATGATTATATATACTACAGGAAAGTTAAATCTGATTTTTATTGTCTTTTGCATTCCCAACACCCCCCCCCATTCCCCCTTGTACAATCCAGTGATGCTCCACTACTCCCTCTCCAGTGGCTAATATGAGTTAGTATCCACATGTCAGGGAGAACATTTGGCTTTTGGTTTTTTGAGACTGGCTTATTTCACTTGACAGTCTTTAATTCCATTAATTTACTGGCAAATACCATAATTTCATTCTTCTTTATGGCTGAGTAATAGTCATTATGTATATATACCACAGTTTCTTTATCCATTCATCTGTTGAAGGGCATTCAGGTTGGTTTCATAGCTTAGATATCATGAAATAAACTGCTATAAACATTGATGTGACCACATAACTATAGTATACTGATTTTAAGTCCTTTTGATATATGCTGAGGAGTGGGATAACTGGGCCAAATGGTGGTTCTATTCCAAGTTTTCTGAGGAATCTCTATAATGCTTTCCATAGTAGTTGTATCAATTTGCAGTCCCACCAGCAATGCATATGTATACCTTTTCCCCCACATCTTCACCAACATTTACTGTTATTCATGTTCTTGAAAATTGCCATTCTGACTAGAGTGAGATCGAATCAGTATAGTTTTAATTTGCATTTCTCTAATTGCTAGTGATGTTGAACATTTTTTCATATATTTGTTCACTAACTGTATTTTTTCTTCTGTGAAGTGTCTGTTCAGTTCCTTAGCCCATTTATTGATTGGGTTGTTTGGTTTCTTGGTGCTAAGTTTTTGGAGTTCTTTATAGATTCTAGAGATTAAGTCTGTATCTGAGGTGTAGGTAGCAAAGATTTTTTCCCATTCTGTAGGCTCTCTGTTCACATTCTTGATTGTTTCCTTTACTGTGAAAAATCTTTTTAGTTTGATATCAACCCACTTATCAATTCTTGATTTATTTTTTGTGCTGTAGAAGTCTTTTTGAGGAATTTGGTTTGGAAGTCAACATGGTGGAGATTTGGGCCTAATTTTTCTTCTAGTAGTCACAGGGTCTCTGGTCTAATGCTTATGTCCTTGAGCCACTTTGAGTTTAATTTTGTGCAGGGTGAGAGAGGGGGGCCTAATTTCATTATTTTACATACTAATTTCAAGAAACTATCTTTCCTCCCATGTATGTTGTCTAGTATGAGATAACTGTACTTATTTATGTGTGTTTGTCTTTGTGTCTTCTATTCTGTACAATTGGTCTTCATATCTCTTGGTGCCAATCTGTGCCATTTTTGTTACCATAGCTCTATAGTATAATTTAAGTTCTCATATTGTGATGCCTTCTACTTCACTTTCCCAAATATTTTATTTTTTGAAGATATTTTGAATGGGATAGTTTTCCTAATTTTTCTTTCAGTCAATTTATCAATGATGTATAGTAACACATTTGAGTTATGGGTGTTAATTTTATATCCTGCTACTTTTCTGAATTTATGAGTTTGAGAAGTTTTCTAGTGGAGTTTTTTAGGTCTTCTAAATATAGAATCTTATTGCTTTCTTATGTCTAATACCTGGAGACTAAATAATACACTATTGAATGACTAATGGATAGCAGAAAAACCAGGGATGAAATTAAAAAAAATATTTAAAGGTAAATGAGAATAGCAATATATCAAAATCTCTGGGGTATTATAAACACAGTACTAAGAGGAAAATTTATTGCATAGAGCTCATTCACTAATAGAATAGTCAATTAATAAATAACTTAACATTACATCTCAAAGCCTTAGAAAACACAAGGAAAAATCAACACCAAAAGCAGTAAAGGACAGGAAATAATTAAAATCAGAGCTGAAAACAATGAAATTGAAACAAAAGAAACAATCCAAAAAACCAACAAAACAAAAAGTTGTCTATTTGAGAAAATAAATAAAATTGATAAACTCTTAGCCAAGTTAATGAACAGAAAACACAAATTACTAAAATTTGCTATGAGAAAGAAAAATATCACAACTGACACTACTGAAATATGGACAATAATCATAAACTGTTTGAAAAATTTATAATCTAATAAAATAGAAAATCTTGACAACATCAACAAATTTCTAGAGACATATGACCTTCCCAAATTTAATCAGAAGAACATATTTAAACAGATCAATTTCAAGGAATGAAATTGAAGACGCCATCAAAAGACAAGCCTAGGACCACTCGGATTCTCAGTTGAGATACATCAGACCTTCAAAGAACAAGATAAACCAATCCCTCTCAAATTATTCCATGAAACAGAAAAGGAAGAAACCCTTCCAAATTCATTCTATGAACCTAATATCATCCTTATATCAAAACTGATAAAGACACACAAGGAAAGAAAACTTCAGACCAATGTCCCTGATAAACATAGATGCAAAAGTTATTAATAAAACATTGGCAAATTTCATACAAAAACATATAAAAAATA
Organism: Marmota marmota marmota; assembly: GCF_001458135.2. Taxonomy (NCBI): domain Eukaryota; kingdom Metazoa; phylum Chordata; class Mammalia; order Rodentia; family Sciuridae; genus Marmota; species Marmota marmota. The sequence continues at coordinate 29,684,592 of NW_025999900.1, read as the reverse complement.
GTGCATCATAATCAAGTGGAGTTCATCCCAGGGATGCAAGGTTGGCTTAACATATGGAAATCAATAAACTTAAAGAGAATAATCACTGGATTATCTCAAAAGATGAGAAAAGACATTTGACAAAATACAGCATCCATTCATGTTCAAAACACTAGAAAAACTAGAGTTAGTGGGAACTCACCTCAACATTGTAAAAGCTATATATGTTAAACCCAAGGCCAACATCATTCTAAATGGAGAAAAATTAAAAACATTCCCTCTAAAAACTGGAACAAGGCAAGGATCTTGCCACTTTTATTCATTCAAACTTTAAAAACAGAGAAGATGGAGCTCTTTAAAAATAGTCAGAAGAGTTATCAGTTACATGCAGACTTCCAAATTCCTGATCTATCAATTCAACAAACATAAATTGAGGATGACTGTGAACCTGGGACCGTCCAGATCTTTGGAACAGAAAAATGAACAAGATGATGCTTCTGTCCTCAAGGTGCTCATTGTCACAAGGCCTAGACTAACATCATTTGGTAATGTTTCCTTTACATAGATATTCTCAAAAGTGCTGAGGTTCAAGGGTAACATTAGGAAACTGCTGGGCACTGGAGGGAAGTGGAAAGAAAATCTCAAGAGAAGTTACTGTTTTAGTTGATATCGAAGGCATAGCATAAGTAGATGGGGAAGAGTAAGGGGGAAGAATTTTTACAGATAGGTAGTGCACACATAGTGTCACCTGCCAGCAGTATTTTCTACCAAAGGATACTTCTACATGCCTACTTCTCCAGATTTCCTGCCCCTTTTGGAACCACCTGACACAAGATAAACAAAAAATTTTCCCAGGCATTTGAATTTTAATTGTCATGAGTGAAATATGTCAAATTTGAAATCTATAGTCCTACTGTGTCCACTGAACTGCAGAGGCATCCAGCACAGAGTAAGAGAGAACACTCAATAGATATGCTCAGAAAACACAGATATAATATGGATTTAAAAAGACTCTATCAGTTGTTTAAATACCTAACCCCATAGATTTCTGAGCCCAAATTTCATTCTTACCTTTGCGTTCTATAAGTCACTCCCATATATGTAGACTAATTTCTTTTTTATTTCCTTTTTCTTTTGTTTTTGTTTTGTTTAACTCAGGTTGCATTACGAATAAGGAGAGTCAAACTATATAAGTGCTTAGATCTTTCAGGTAACTCTATGAGGTGAGTCCACATAGATCATTTCATTGAATTCCTCGTTACATTTCTGGAAAGCAGATATTACTATCTGCATATTTTAGCTGAAGAAATTAAGACTCAAACTCATGAAGGGCTATTATTAATCAGGACATAATAGACCTGGAATTCTGGCCCAGATCTTGTTCCAAGGCCATTTTTTTTTCTCTTGTTACATCACACTACTTGCCGAAAATAGAGAACTTCATTTATTAAAGCTGACAGGCGTGGAGGGCAATAGATGTTCTGAAGAACCATTCCCCTTCAAGGTAGCTAGGGGAAGGAGCTTACAGGAAAAACCCTAAGTGAATTGAAGCCGGAGAGTAGGTTAGAAAGAGTTCATGAAGGTTCTGCTATCTTAGAGTAGTTGAACCTGATTTATTTTCAACAGAGAATATTAGCTCTATTTTTTTCCTTGGCCTTTTTAAAGCCAAGGGAAAGGTATTATCAGATTTTTGTTTATGAAAGACAGTAATGGCAGCATTAAAGAAAGAGTAGAGACTGTTGACAAACACTTGTGAAAATCATTGAGAGATGGTAAGTACTTGGTCTAAGGTAATAATAGAGAGAAAAAGTTAGTTCTCAGAGATATTTCAAATAAAATATCCAGGACTCAGGACTATTTGGCCAATGAAAGAGAGAGAAGACATTAAACTGATACCTTGGTGTTCAGCCTGAACACTATCATGATAGTAAGTTTGTGGGCAAGAAAAATGGCAACTTTCTGATCCCAGGACTCTTGATCATGTTTCATAATGTAATCTTTTCATTGCTTTAAATAGTGCTACCATTAGCTTCTATCCCATTGGCCATAAGTGCTCTAAAGGATCAATAAAAGATTAATATGAGACAAATATTAGACAAACATGAGATAAATATTTCCTAGTTACCAAATTTATGAGTGCATAATAGTTTAAGTCTAAATCGAATATTGATTGCTAAGTTTTGAATTTCTTTTTTGGCCAATTGCTGTAGATCTGGGTTCTTCTGAATGATGAAAGAGTTCTGTTTGGGAAACAGAAGCTGTTTATAACTGAAGTAGAGGGGGGAAAACCCTCTGCTTTCTGGATTCTGATTCATTATTCTCCAAGGCAGTCTCCTGAATGAATCTTTTTCTTTTGTGGTATAAGAGGCTTCAAAAGCAGTGAAGAACATTCATTTTACTACTTAATCTTGTTACCTTGCCAGGAGTAGCACAGGGGTCCCTTTCGTGAGTGAAACTAAGGGCACTAAAATGGTTGGAAATCACTGAAAACATTAGCAGGTTTATTTGAGCAAAGTCGGTGGGGTGGTGTAATATACGTTTTTTAAAAAATGCATTTTCATTAAAATTAAAAATGAGCTTCCAAACACACTCTGGAAAGGGCTCCAAATACAGCCTAACAAACCCCAAATGAAATCAATAAAAAGAAACCAGCCAAGCAGAAAGTGGAGAAAACACCAATTAGAGTTTTTTGACAAACAGAGAAGCTCACTGTGGGGTACAGTTTTTTAAATCAGACAAGAGAAATTTGGGCTTTTTCCCTCCGCCTCAGCACTGCTCTCCCTGGAACTGAAATGTATGGGATTCAGAATGCACCCCAGGAAGAAACTACAAACAAACGGCGTTCTCGGCATTGTATCCGAACAGATGAAAGCAAATATTATTTTGATGCTTTTTCATTTCACCCTCCAAGGAGATTTGTATTATTATCCATGACTAGGGATTTTAATAGTCAAACTACCAAAAATTTGTCAAACTTTCAATTTCTGCCTGGTTTCAGAGTGCGGCCATACTTCTACCCATTGAGGTTAACTTCTGTCTCTCTAGTCTAGGAGTATCTCGAAACAAATCATATTCAATCTTTCTCTGATCACCTGTTGCAGCTCTTGTGCCTTCATGGATGATCTCACATTTAATTGGTAGGCTCATCTTTAGTTCCCTTCCCACCCCAGATAACAGCCGGGCTAGACATTTATGAATAGTCCTGTGCCTGGAAGAGTCTCTCCTTTCTGCTTCTTCGGGTTGGCTCATGTGAGAAATCTGTTTATCCATTTAGCATCAAAACTACTCTGTCCTATTCTCAGACCTTCTGAAATAAAATTTGTGCTTCTTTCAAATAAAATAATAAAGGTTGTCATGAAAATTCACTTTGTTCATGTTCAGGAATCCATTGCTTTTGTTTCAATTATACATAACAAAGAAAGGTTTACAAAACATGAGAAATATTAATGAAAATTTAATGTATAGATTACTTATTTGTTATTGTTGAGATATGCATATGAGGCTGTATGTATTTATATGCATATTTATGTATAATGTACACCTATGTGTTTATATGCATGAGTGTGTGTGTGTGTGTGTGTGTGTATTTTTTCCCATAACCCTATGGCTACTTTGAAGATTTATTTTAGATTCCTGTATTATCTTATTTATTAAAGAAACATCTTCCTTTGGGCTGCAGTTGTGGCTCAGCAGTAGAGTGCTCACCTAGTACATGGGAGGCATTGGGTTCAATCCTCAACACCACATAAAAATAAATAAATGGTATTGTGTTCAACTATAACTAAATATATATATATATATATATATATATATATATTTATATATATATATATATAATTTGAAAAGAAACATCTTCCATATGAATTATGTTTTCACTTAACATGAGCTTTAAAATCAAAGATCAGAATGCTTAGTGACATGATAAGTTACAGAGATGTTACATTGTACAGTTTCAGCAATCTAATAATGAGGCTTCCAAACTATGTTTAGCATCCTAGCATTTTGTCACCTCCATTGGTACCATTTTCATCCCCAACCCCCCAGCTTTTGTCTTATTGGTTTTCCTTGCTTCTACCCTTGTCCTTGTAGGTCTATTCTCAACAGAGCACAGAGCAATCTTTTTAAAAAGTAAATTGCATTGCATCACTCAGTCTTTCCAATGGCTCCCCATTTCCCTCAGGCAAAACCAAGAGTCTTTGAACTATCCACCAGACTCCAAGTGATCTTGTTTACCTCATTCCTGAGCCCTTCATTCCAGATTCTGGAACATACGAGGTACTCTTCCTTCCAACATTGCTGTGCCTGCAATGCTCCTTCCCTAAATATGTGTGTGGCTAACTCCTCCACCTTCAAGTCTTTGCTTAATAATTGTGTTTTAACCTTCTAAGTGCCCGCTTCTTCTTGGCCTGAACATTGTCTGTGCTCCCTCTTCTGTCGCCCAGTTATCCTTTCCCACATTTTTAAAATAGCACTTGGCATCTTGAAAAAAAAAATCTCATTTTTTCATTACTTATTTTTAACATCTGTCTTCCTTGCCAAAATATAACCTCCTGAGGGTAGGATCTTTAGCTTCATTTGCCAATCCCTACATCTACTTAGTAGATGATCAATGAATATTTACTGAAGGCATGAACACTGTTAAATTGCATTCAAAATCATGCATTGCATTTTTCATTTCTAATAAATGATGCAAATGTATATGAGTGTAACTTTATACCAATTTAATTAGGAATTTCTTATTTAAGAGTGTAAAAGCGTAGTTCTCCTGATTTTTTGGTGGAACATAGTTAAAGAAATGTTTGGATGTTTAAAAAAAAAAGTTTCGATTATTTGTATCCCCTGGTGCAATGAGCAAGCATTTAATGAGCACCTGCCCTCTCTTACATATTCAAGGTATAAAGTTGATCGAGTCAGAAATATCAGAGTTTGGTGGAGGATGCTGACTTGGAAATACAAGCCCCTAATACAGGTTAGGAAATGCAATAGTTGAATCATACATAAGTGGCAGCAAGAACAAGCAAGAGAGTGATTCAGCAAAAAGGTCAACACTATGGTGGTTACAACATGATTGAAGTACAGTCATCAACTCTCTGAAGAACCCTGAACCTTACATGAAAAGGAAGCCTGGGAAGGAAATAAAGAAAGCCACATATGGGGTATGAACTTTTGTTTGTTTATTTCATCACTTAAAGAAGATTTCCTCCACCTCTCCATTCTTTGAGTGGTCCTGATTTGCTTAGGCCAGCTGTGGGCAAAAGTTCACGAACAGTCTCAGGTATAATATACAGGTCAGGGCCAGGTACTGCAGGTGAAAGAGGAGTGGAAGAGAAACTCAAGGGAGACAACTCTCTCACCTTTTTAGTGCCCTCATATGATATCATATTTATACTCCAGAGTCCAGGCTAGAACCCCATGACCCCTCACTCAGGAGTAAAAAGCACAGTCAGGGCCCATCAGTAAATTCTCACTCTTGTTCTGGGATTACAGAGCTCCAACCCACTGCTACAGAACGCAGGAAACCTAGAAAACCAGCGTAATCAAGTCTACGAACTTCAGTGTGGACCAAATGATATGTATAAGTACTGTTTCTATTCATTTAACCCCAAGTCAGGTTTTATGTGTGAGTTAAGTTTCTATGGAAATCTTACTCCATGCTGTTATGAAGAGGCAACTCTGTTTCAACAGGCTTTGGATTCCGGTCCAGGCTCCAGCCTGTCTCAAAATCTAAACAGAATTCTAAAATCTGTTCCTGCCTCTACCAGAACTTGCTGTATTTTCTTTGCCTCCTGCCACCACACAGTTGGATGGACACCAAGTATAGAAAATTTCAGCCTCAAAGGAACATTTTAAGAAAGTTATGAGCCAGATTCAATTATCTGTCTAAATAGGAATGATCTCTAAAGTAATATTGTTGTGATATACCTTTCAACACATCTTAAAATAACTATGAACTTCAGACCCTACATACAAATGGACTCAGGTTTGAATGCCAGTTACCACTTCTGAGCTACTGTACCTTAATTTTGCAATCTGTAAAATGGGGATTATCATTACTGTAACATCCTAGAGCTATTTAAATATTCGAATGAGATAACATATATACAGTCCTCAGCATCGCACCTCCTAACTAATGTTTAGCAAATCAGTTTTAGTTGTTGGTATAGTGATCATAATTTTCAATAATCAACTCTCAGTATATATGTATCATGAGTTTTCAAACAAGAAACTGACCTCTGAACATTCTTTCAGTTTTTCATTAGCAGGATGAATCCAGTAGTTACCATCATCTCTGTTGCATAAAAGTCTTCTATCCCTGAAGAAAAAGCAGTAGATAAAAATGATGATGACAATTATTTTTGCAAGAGTTTCCAGAACAATGGGGTAAGAGGGAAATGTTTGTTAGTAAACTCTAGCTCCATGGTGAGATATAGCAGAAACTGATTAAAACACAAAATTTTGCTAATTTTAAAAGGCAAGTCATTGAAGATATTTCCTGTTGTCATCTCATACAGGCCAGTGCATTTATTTAGAAATAGCAGTTTTATTTACTAATTGCAGAATCCATTCATTTTGTACATATTGCACCCCCTCTCTTCCCCTCTCCTTTACCCCCTCATTAATAGATTTAGATCTGACAGTGCTTTCACTTCTAAGTATAAAGAATAATTTTCTTCTGATCATGGAGACAACGATGAAATCAAAGTTTAAAATATAGTCCTCTTCTAACAGCAATTGAGATTTCCATTAAACCTCCTCCCACCATCTCAAATTAAAGTTTGAAAAGCAGGATTCAGAAATAAACTGACAGGCACTAGTGCTTCGTTCATTTCCAGCAAGGAAGCACCAATTTGATTCCTACCATAACAATTTTTGCTGTTTCCAGTGCATCAAATTTTTTTAACACAGCTTCTCAAGTGATAGAAATCATCCCGTCACTTTGTTTCATAAAATTGACACCCTGGGGAAATGCAAAATATAGTAAGAACTTGAGCAAAGCGGCTCCTCCAACCCCTGCTAGGTATTCCTGAAATTCTCTTTTCCTCTTAAACTAATGTCATCAAGCCCCAATTGCTTGTTGTTCTTTTTTCCTTGTTCTGCACACATGCTACAACATCCCTTGGCTTCCCTCAGCACGGGAGCTGGTGTTTTTAAAAGTGTTACTCCTAGATTGGATTCTACTGCTGGCTAATTTGAATTCAGCGACAAAGAAAAAAGGGAACTTGATGAAATTATTTCACACAAAGAGCAATAAACATATGGAATAAATTACTACTAAAGATGATTCAAAGAGTTTAAGAAACACCTGGATTTGTTTCTGGAGGCAGTGGATTGGAGGGTGGGGTGAGAAGCAGGAGGGTGGGGTGAGAGCCCATGCAGAGGCAGTGCTGAGACTCTAACCTCTTACTGAAACGACACCTCCTGCACTGATCACAAGCAGCAGCCATACACTAGTCTATTTTAAGGGAAAGGTTTCTCAGACACATCAGGAGCAAGTCAGATTAAATCACAGGAGCTACCTTCTTCATGCAGTTGACCTCTGGCTTTGACGAATTAAACAAATGATGGAAGTCTCTTCTCAACCAAGAAAGAATGGAAGATGATCCACAATGTGCAAGAACTAATATTGGGATACATTTAGGAATTGATTGACATCTGCTCCAAGCCTGCAGTTTTCACCACAAGACTGACCTCTCTACAACACCCACCTTCCCTGCTCATGCCAGTCCAGGCTCATGTTACTGTTCTCTCCCCAGACGCTTCTCCTCCTTCTTCAGTGTAGAGACCACCCTTTCTGGGACACGTCAGTTTAGTCCTATCTACCCCTGTGTTACATACCACATGCAGCCTGTCTTTCTGTGTTTACTTTATTCACTCTCATCTCCTTGGCACTTTTCAAAGTGTCTGACCCCCAGGAAATATTTAGTATTTTTAAATTCTATTCTGTGTTACTTTGATCCACAGAGGATTTAAAGTCCTGGTAAAAATAATAGCTAACATTATGGAACCTTTAAAATGTGCCAGGCACTTTCTCCACTGCCTCACGTATTTTAAATTATTTAATCCTTCTAACAGTATTGTGCATGAGAGGGTTTGTGATGTAGGTATTAATATTTGTCCCCATTTTGCAATTAAGGAAGTGAAAGTTCAGAGACTTTGAGTGAATTCAGCCAGCTAGTGAAGAGCAAACCTGGGATTGGATTTAGCCTCCTGCTTCTAGAGATAGCATTCTTGCCATGACCCTGACTGACTGAGTCCCTAACAATCAAGGAAACCATATGTGAGAAGATGGTCGAGGTCACAAAATGAAGCTCTTGAATGGGCAAACTAAAAGGCATATCATAAAACCTGGGGTTTTATTCTGTTTTTCAGAATCCATTTATAAAGAAAAACTTGATCAATTAAATAATTAAGCAAAAGCAAATAAATTACTCAGGAGATTATTCCTGATCTTGAAATAAATTTCTCCTACAGAGTTCATAAAAGATAAGAGCATATTAAATATTCCTTCAATCAACTAGCTTTACACCTACCCAAATAGCAGGCCTAAGTACTCAGAAGACAGAGACTGGTTATAGGAAAAACATTTGTAAAGTCATATGGGATCATCCAAAGGGATGTGCATTGGCTTTATGTTTACAATGAATTGCACAATCCATCCATTCGAGAAACAGAGATATCTACTGCTGAGGATTGTTCCAGGCCCCAGTGACTCAGTGCTGAATCAAAAAGTCTCTACTCACATGAAGCCTAAATTATGGATGAAAAGACAAATGATAAACAAGAAATAAGATCAGGTAGTGTAAAAAGTTAATAATTAAAGCACATTATAAATGTAAAGAATAACACAAACTAATTTCCAATAATATCTCTGCTGCATTTGGTAACTGGATTGTCCGTCTGCTTATTTTTTCCATAGTTTCAAGAGCAAAGGAAGCTCTCTTTTAGCAAACTGGGTTAGGAAACACCTCTCTGAGGAGGTGATAACACAACAGAGACTTGAACCAAATAAGGAACCAGAAATAACTGTCTACTTTCCTCACTAATTTTTCCAACCTGGAAATCCAGATGAAATGCTATCACTTGCTCATGTCACTTACATTCAGTAAGACAAATATTTTTGATGACTTATTCTGTAAATCTCTGTGAGATGCTCCTCTTGTATTCCAATCCAACAACATTCTGTAGAGGAAGGTGATTAATTTAGTCCCATCTAAATCTAGAAGCCAACCATAGCACTATCAAAAAATTAGAAAAAGAATTGAAAAGCTTGTAGTTTCTTATTAGAAGTGAACTATGTAATATCCATTGTTCTATGTGATATCCAAATGTAAAACCATTTGTTCAACTTGTTTTTCAAATAATATGATGTTTAAAGGCTGTTCACTGAGCATTATTCTAATAAAATAGCCCAACTCTGGGAAATGTAATATTTTTTATCCTAGGGCACATGTTATTGCATTCAACTCATGAAAATATTTAGAAGCTCTGAGTCATTGTCTTCGTCAAACCAATTTCTGCTGGCCATTTCACACTTGAGTATGGAAAAGAAGTTGGCTAATGGAAAAAAGCCAAAACAATGTTAATTTCCTAATGCAGATGCTTGCATCATTCAGTCTAGAATAATTCTAATTTTCAGAAGAATCACTCATTCTCTTTTTTATTTCCTCCCACCTTGTACTTTGTGGAGCAATAAGTTATTTTCTAATGCTGCACACTACACTTAGGGAAATTCTTCCCATATTATGATTCAATAACTGTCAGATATCAGGCTAATAAGAAACTGAAGTTTTCACCTTTAAATATTACCAACTTTATTTCCTATGTCTTGCAAGTTTGTATTTCATTTGGGACCACACTGAGTAGAGAGAGCTCTAAATTGCATGCCATTATTTATATTTTAAAAATGGCATTGTACATTTTCACAGGGTACCTTGATCTTCTGTCCTTTTGATATTAGCAGATTTTCTGTTCAATCTAAATTGCAAGCAGAATGCTCTACAGTGAAAGAGAACAAAAAGCATAGTAATTTATTTTTTTTTTCTGCCACAATGATAATGCCCTATGGGATTTTGTCATTGGAAGGATCAGGGTCCTAAGTATTAAAATGCTCTGAGGTAAGCAAGACAAATGAAAAAGCCGAGGGGGGGAAATGCCTCCAAGGCTGACAATCTGCTCTAAATCTGAAGGGATTAAGTGTGTGTCTATTTCTCTGCTAAAATACATACTAGAGTCTTGATACTTTCTTTGCAAAGTTAGAACATGTGCTTAATTTAGACTCACTGTTTCAGCATCCAAGTAACTACCATATATGGGTGGGGTAGTGAGGCAAATTAGGTGTTGGAATCATATGATGTCACATGGACCCCAGCATAAGGAAGAGACCAGAGCTCTGTGAGTGCAGTTGCTTATGTACTGTATAGTGCTTTTCTTATTTATAAAGCTGGAGCATATGTTCTATTGCTCTTGTTCTTAGATTTTCAGACAACCATAATTTCCGGTCTTTTGTTTGAAATGAAGGCCTGCCTGGAAAAAATTGAGGGTGCTGCCAGGCTCACTAAAAGACATTTTTTTTTTTTTTGTAGCACACTATATTTTTTATTTACTCCATGAGTCTCCCCACCCCCAACTCTTGGGTTTAGGGGAGGGGCATGAGACTTGAGGAACATGTAAATTATGAAATGGAAAGCACATTAAAACCATTTGCGGGCCAGATTTTGTCAAATGTCCTGTTAACCTGAAAAACAGTGACATACACTAGTGTATGGAGTAGTAAGGTGCAAGCACACACGGACACACATACACAATGTTCCCAGAGTAAAATTATTTGTGAAATACAAGATATATATGGTTCTTTTGGAGAAAAAAAAAAGTTAAAATTCAGGTTACATATCTCGAAGACTAAAGTAGACAATCAAAATCAAATTTACATCAGACTCATTTGACATGATTTCAAAGTAAACTAAGTTCAGTAAACCTGTGGGCAGAGAAGTATCATTTGTCAAGTGATTAACAGAGACACAATCTGTAATTACAAATTGCTGAAAGCAGGCCACTAATGAGAGAATGACTCACGTTTTGGGGTGAAGGGGGAGGGGGTCTCTCAGAATCAGCAATTTGATTTACAAAACTCTAAATAGCTAATGGCAGGTAACTCTTGCCAACTAACCAGCCAACTCTTTCAAGCTCATTAACAGATCTCCATGGTCTCACTGAAGGATAAACCATATGGAGGTGTCACTAAAAGCTGGAGATGAGAGACTGCAATTCATGTTCAGTCCCCCTGTGAGTCAGTCATATGGGCACTGATCTGAGCCTTTGTTTATCTGACATGACCTGTTCTTAAGTAAGAAGAGAAAATAGATTTTAAAGGTTATCATTTTTCCCCTTGTTGTTTTAAAATGCAGAATTCAATTAATTATTAAACTTCTTTATTCTGTTCTTGTTTCTCCAGCTTCCCATATCTTTGTCACATTTTTAGTTCCGGCAAAACAATTGAATAATAGCATTACACAAGCCAGAATTCATTGTTTGCTTGTAGCTCTACACTTAGAGGGTTGTTAAATTGCTATTCTATGATTTCCCCAGTGAATGAAAACCTGCAGCTCTAAGGTCATTTTTAACTCTTTACTCACTTGGATCTTGTGAATGCTTGAAGAAACAGAATGTGTGACTACATACCCAGGAACACACAGTTTCTGTTTATGGAATCCCCATAACCTGGGTATGATAGTAGTATGCACATAAGCAACTGAAATTTTCACCTGATATCCAATTGGCCTGGAAATATTTTTTAAAAAAATAGAATTACACATGAACCTTGTTTTTAAATATAATATAGATGGCTATTTAATGATAAGTGATGCACCTACTCTATATATCCTCAGTCCCATTTTAATGATTTGAAGAGGCCATTTTAACCATTCTTTTTATGAGGGACTCAGTTGATTTCCTCCCTGCCCCCATCTCCTTTTTCATGCATGCAGCCATCCATGCATTCACCTATCCATCCACCCACTCATCCACCTCCCTATCCATTCACCCATCCTTCCATCCATCCATTCTTTCATTCAACAACTACTTATTGAGCACTTTCAACATAATGAAAAAACTGGGTGGACACTAATGGCACAATAGTGAGTAGGTCAAACAGAAAGAGTTCAAGAGGTGGGAGAGCAGGTGGAAGTGGGATGGAGGCTGAATAATTTCACATTCAGAGTTTTGGATAAAGGGTGTGAGTGGCTCAGGAGAGATATCTAGAAATCTACACATGGAATGGGTGAAATCACATGGATATCTTTCAGATGTTTCAGATGTTTCTACATGGAATGTGTTTTATTTGAGATGAAACTGTAAGTTAAATAGATTTAGCTTCCTATTAGTCTTGAATGCCACACAAGTTGCAAAGTCCAGTTGTACTTGACCTGCTTCCTGGCACTAATGCTCATCAAAAATCCTGCTTCATTAAAGAGAGGTCCTACCACTCTGCAGGTTTCTCCCCATTGTTGCCTGGGTAAGAACCTCTAAAGCTTCCTTCATGAATGCTTTCAATATTTCAGTCTGCCCTTGCCCTCAACCCTTACCTCTGCTATTAGGGGTCATCTTAAGTCTTTTACCTGACTCTCTTCTTAAGTGAAGCTGAGCAACTTTCTTAGGTAACAAAGCTAAGGTCAGTCTCTCATCCCTTCCTTTTGAGTTGTGTTCTACATTTGAATAAATCTATTTGAAATTAGAGTATATGTGCTAGACTCTACCCATTTCTAATGATGGTACACATTTTTGCATGGTAAAAACTTCATTTCCTTGATTTTTTCCAAAAGAACCTGGAAATGGGATTATTAGAACTGGCACTGCCATCTTACCTGGAGGTCTTTAACTATTTACTATATCAAACTCTAAAAGGACTCTAAAAGTCAGCAAAACAACCTAATAGCACTGTGGGGAGAGAATTAAAATAGACTCATAAATTAATGCAAGCTAAATAATGTGTGAAAATTAAATTTTCCCTCATATTGGCAGATAAAAGTATGAAAATAGGTCTCCTCAATCACTTTTAGTTCCATTTCTCCTTTTATTATTTGGGTCTTTGCTCCTATTTTGTGTTTCACAAGCTCTCTCTAAGGAACTTGCTATATCTTATTTGATTTTTATATTAATTGTACAAATATGTTGAGTCTTTCTAATTATAGTTACTCAACTTACAATTAAGCTTAGTATAATTTTAAATTATACTTACAAAGATTCTTCTTTCTTCTTCATATTATGCCCTTGTAAGACATTGGCTGTATCTCCCCATCTCTCTGGCATTTTGGCAAGAAACTTTCAGATACTGGATTGAGAAGGCCCTTTAAAATCTCCACCCTAAACACATTCCCTGTGGTTGACAGCTTGTGCTTTTTCACTCTCCAGGGGTCTGGGGCTACTCTCTTCCATCTTGGTCTCCATGGCACCTCCTTAAAAAAGCTTCCCTAACCACCTTATCAGAGTAAGTTCTTGTGGGTCATTATACAATATTTATTTTATTTATGGAACTTGACATCATTTGTAATTGTTAATGGCTTTTTAAAAATTGTTGTGTGTTTCTCTCATTACCCTTTAAGTTTCATGAGTAAAAAATTGCTATCTTGGGCCAAAGGTGAAGCTCAGTGGCAGAGCATTTGCCCAATATACACAAGGTCCTGGATCCAATCACCAGCATTGCCAAAATCAAAACAAACAGACAAACAAACAAAAACCACTGTCTTCTGGATCAACACTGTATTTTTATTTATTTAATAAATAAGTAAATGTTATTTACCAAATGTTCAATATGAATGAATGTATTGAGCAGAATGGCATGTTGGAGATGAATATTTAATAACACATTCATTTAATTTTCAAAAAAAAATAAAATAAAAATTTATTAAACAACTATATCTGTAATATTAATCATATACTATCAAAAGAAGAAAATGTCTATGGATAAAACAAGAAGTACATGCTAAGTGTCAAATGCCTTACTCGGTAAATAAGTAAGAATCTTAAATTTAATTTTAGATAGAATTAATGAGCAATAAGTTCATAGGAACTTTTTCAGTTTGAGGTATATAGATGGGTCAGTTCAGCAGTAAGATTATTATACAGTTTAAAATCAGATTAAAATGTACTCCTCATAATTAGGCATTTATATAGATAACAAGTCAGCTACATACTCATATTCATTAATGAGGAGCTAATTATCAGAGAAACAATGTGGTCTAGTAAAAGCACCATGATGTGAAACTAGATATTCATCCATCTCTCTATCTAAAAAGCTTCTGCTCATGTCTCTATCCACTCAAAAATCACACCAAATGTTTCCTAAGCACAGCTATACATAGTGCTACTTGCTAGATTTGAAAAGATACAGTGCTACATTTGAGCCACGTTCCCTGGGCAATACTAATTAATATCCACAATATCCTCTGGTATAAGATTATTACACAGGGTTGTAAAAAAGGAGATAATATCATTAGAGGATATTTTCTGACACTGTGAAAGGATTCAAGAACGTGGGACTACTTGTTATTGGCTTTAAATTAAGAATTTACACCTTTGATTACCTAATTGATTCTATTTTTGAAAGATTACCAAACAGAAACACTATTGGTTTGCATTATTAAAATTTATCTAAAGATCTAATATTTGCAAAGCAAAATATCAGAATTTAATGGCTAGAGAAATGGAAGTTTATAATTCTGAGGGTAGTTTACATCAGGAGCCTTAAATTTATTTTTGGGCTATCTGTCTATACTGCCGTTTAAAAAAAAGACAATAATTAAAACCAAAATTAAGTTTAAAATGTGCAAGATAAATATAACTAGTTTTCTTGTCCCTTGGTTAGACTTTCAGGGAATAGAAGGTGACCCTCATGAGTGAGAGCTTTGTTCCAGATTAGCCACTTTTAGTGATGCTTGAAATGTGCTTAGTGCTGCCTTTTACTTATTTCTAGCACCTTCTGGAAAGAGAAAATAACTCTGATAGAACTTTGTAGAAAATTGCTTTTAAAAAATGAACAACTCTTTTCAAGCATGTAAATAAGTAAAATCAAGTACATGTTGTAGTCATTCAAAACTCTGTATTATTTCCCTTGCAGAATAAACAAATGAATTGTGAAATTTTCCTTCCTTTGGAAAAAAAATTAAAATCTTATTTTGGAAAATTTTAAACAAAAAGGAAACTACGTAAAGTCACATGACAGATACCCGTATTAACAAATTTGGCTATATTTACCTTTCTTCTTTCTTTTAAGATGAAATGAAATTATAGACTCATATCTCCCCAACAATTCCTTCTCTATCTTCCATGGGATAAATATTATCTTAAAACTGATATCACTTCAAAACATGTTTTTAAAATATTATTTTAGATATATTTGGGTCTCGAAACCATATCTTCTATTATTTTTAGTATTTAATATTACTCTTAAATGGTATCATTCTGAATGTGATATTTTGCAGTTATGTTCTTTATGTACATTGCATTTTAATGTCTACCCATGATGCCACATGTAGAGTTTATTCTTTTTAAATTCTAGATTCTACTATTTCATCACCATATACACAAATCTGAGACAATAAAGTTTTCTATATTTTATCAGTTTAGATTGCATTGCAGAGCTGCAGTGAACATGTCTTATGTACATTTGTGTGAATTTCTCAAGAAAGACCCTGGTGCTAGGTCCTTGTGCCTTTGACTGTGCTAGTGGCCTTCTGTGTGTAAATCCGCCTGTTTCCCCCATCTTCTCAATTGTGCCTGTGGTAAGCTACTGTAAATGTCTCCTCACTGTTAACTGTATTTATCATCTTCCCAAGGATACTTGGCTTAACAAATTTATGTGTGTGTGTCATTTTCTATTCTGCCTCTTTGAATCTCCTGAGGTCCATTTTTGTAGGAATTTTATTTCCTCTTGGATACTAACCCTTTCTTAATTAAAAAGGTTGAAAAGATAATTTTCAGTTTGTGACTAACCCTTTCACTTTTGTTATGATGGCCTTTGTCACACAGAAGTTGTTTGAATTTAATGCTAATTTTTTTGACTTTTATTTTCTGTATTTTAGAAAATCCTTGTCAATTCCAAGGTTGTAAATAAAAATCTATTTTTTCAAAAAATGATGTATTTTTTTTCTATATCTAGATCTTTAATCCATCTGAATTTTTGTTTTGATGGAATGTGAGATTCCTTTGTTTTCTATGAATAATCAATTATTCTGAGACCATTTATTACTAGATCTATTTTTTTGTCACTAATTTGTAATGCCACCTCTGTTGTTATCATTGTAGTTTCATACTTTTTGAATGCCCAGTTTTTTAGAATATTCTTTACCCTTCTTGCCTTCTGGGTTTGTTACAATGTTATTCTTACTACAATCAGTTTCCATTTTCCCCTCGATGCTTCATTATAAAATTTTCAAACATACATTAAAAATTGAACAAAACAGTACAGTGAACAACATACACTCATCAACTACATTCTACAGTTAAATTTGCTGTATTTGCCATATAAAATATCTATCAATCTATTTATACATCTATCCATCAATCTGTCTTGCTTCTTTATATATCTCAAAGTAAATTGCATCCCTAAAAGTTTGGCATTCATAATATTAACTAGAGATTTTTACTTACTGTTCTATTTTTAAGATAACATTACACTGAGATGCAAAATTATATTGTCACAGAAGAAGAGTTGTCACCCAAGAAGGATCCCAGGATTTCCCCAAAAGAAAAGGGGCTCAACTCCCAGTAGTATCATTGGCTTATATGACGGAAAAGCATTACAGAATGTGCCAGTCAAGCGTATTGACAAGGTTTATTTAGGAAAACAGATACATAACTAAGGGAGAATAAGGACACACTCAACAGATAGATGCTTATCATTTAT
This sequence comes from Marmota marmota marmota, assembly GCF_001458135.2. Lineage (NCBI taxonomy): Eukaryota > Metazoa > Chordata > Mammalia > Rodentia > Sciuridae > Marmota > Marmota marmota. Next base: position 29,667,713 of record NW_025999900.1, on the reverse strand, counting down.
TTATTTTTGTGGTATTTAGGATTGAACCCAGGGACTTTTGTATGCTAGGCAATTGCACTACCACTGATGTACCTAGCCTGAGATAGACACCTATTTGGGTAAAGAAAAGAACACACATTTAATGGATAATGAGGACCATCTCTAGAGTGAGGAGGTTTGGTGTTCCCAGCCTTCTGTTAAAGGAAACTTGGTTATGGGTGGGTATGGAAAAGTATGTAAGAATGATATCAATCCAGTGATCTCAAAATGATTTCTGGTGGTCTTTTCAATCTCTGGATCCTTAGGCTGAGGTGATCTTCTTAAACTGATCAATAGATAGCATGGAAAGTTTCCTAAATTATGGATTCTTGAAGAACCCAATAATTGCGTTCTCTTTGCTTGATCTAACTATTGGGTGGTTCACAGTGCACATATAGATAGATTTAGAGATTTCTCAAGAAGTAATGGGAGTAATGGGTCAGGAAAAGAGACAGTCTTTGGGGGATACAGGCCTGGAAATGAATGCAGAACTTTTGAATTTGAATAATTCTATTTTCTTATCCTTTCTGTATGACTGTCTCTACCCGTTTCTTATTTCTTCTATCCTATCTCAATATCATTTTGTGAATTTTGACCAGTGCTTGTGCCTATGAACTCACCCTCTATCAATATATAAAATATTATGGCACCAGAAATTTCCCTTTTGTCCCTTTATAGTTAATCCTCCCAGGGACAGTCTTCTGATTTTTTTTTCCATTATGAATTATTTTAGCATGTTCTAGAACTTCATAGAAATGGAATCATATAGTATGTACTCTAAAGCAAGACTTAATTTTTCAGCATAATGTTTTTAAGTTCCATCCATTTGTTTCACCTATTGTTCATTTATCCTTTTTATTGCTGAGTAATATTATACTCTATGACTGTATCTTTGCTTCTGTATCCATTCATCACTTGATGTACATGTGGGATGTTTTCAGTTTTTGCTAGCATGAGCAAAGCTTTCATAAGCATTCTTGTATAACTTGCTGTGGATACATGTTCTCAGTTTAATGAGACTTATACCCAAGAGTGAACATGTTGAGTAAAAGAGGAAGTATTTATTTAATTTCATAAGAAACAAACTTTTACAAAATATTGATATCATTTACATTCCTACAATGAAAAATGAGTTTTGTTTATTCCCAACCTGCTTCAACATTCAATTCTCTCTCTCTCTCCCTCTCTCTCTTTCTCTCTCTCTCTTTCTCCCTCTCTCTGTCTTTTTTCTCTTTTAATTGGATATTCAATGCTATCTTTTTAGTGTTTTAATAAGCATTTCCTTGACAGTAAATTTTTTAGTTAGCTTTTTTATTACTGTGGAAAAAAACACACAATTTAAAGGAGGAAAAGTCTCGGGGGGGGGGGGGCTCATTGTTTCAGAGGTCTCAGTTCATTGATATTGTCCTAAGATGACCCATAATATCACAGCAGAAAAGCCCATTGGAGGAAATCTACTAAAGTCATGGTAAGGGTCAGGAAGCAGAGAGAGAAAAAGATGGGGGAAGAGGTTGCAAGGAAGAACAATCCTTCCAGGGCATGACCCCAGTGGCACACCTCCTCCAGCCATGCCCCCCACCTGCCTACAGTTACCACCAGTCAGTCCATTCATACTAGATTGGACTGAGATTAGGTTACTGCTTTCATAATCTAACCATTTACCTCTGAATATTTCTGCATTAACAGAGGCTTTTGGAGGACATCTCATATTCAAACCATAGCAGCAAATGATATTGGGCATTTTTGATACACTTATTGATTATTGTGTATCTCACTTTGCAAAGTATGTGTTTAAATATTTTGCTTATAATTTCTTATTGTTGGAGTTGCTGCTGCTGGGGATTGAATCCAGGGCTTTATACATGCTAGGCAAGTGCCATACCACTGAGCTAAACCCCGGGCACCATGCTTATAGTTTTGAATCAGATGGGTTGCCTTCCATTATTGAGTTATGGGAATTCTTGATACATCTTACATGTGATTATTTTTGTCAGATTTGTGTTCTGACAATATTTCTTCCAGTTTGTAAGTTGTATATCAACTATCTTAAGTTGTGGATTTTGGTGAGCAGCATTTTTTAATTTCAAGAAGTTTAATTTATTTTCCTAGGGCTGTCATAACAAAGTATTGAAGATTGCATGGCTGAAGCAAAAGAAATTTATTATTTCACAATCTGGAGATTGTGAAAGATAAAAATCAACACTTCATTAAAGTTGTTCTCTTTGAGGCTCTGAGTGATGATCTATGCCATGCCCCTCTCCCAGCTTCTGGCAACTGCTTACAGTCCTTGGTATTTCTGGCCTTAGCGGTATCACCAGCCCTGCCTCCATTTTCACTCCCTCTGTGTGTCTGTCTCTTCTCTTGACTGTCATCATATAAGGACACCACCAGTCATGTTGCATTAGGGGCTTATTCTGTTTCATTATAACCTCATCTTAACAAATTTCATAGGCAATAAGGTTGTTTCCAAATAAGGTCATTTTATGGGGTGCTGGAGGTCTGGACTTCAACATATCTTTTTTGAGTGAAAACATTTCAACTCATGATATCTTTCTTATCAACTCTTTCTTTTTATGGTCATTTTGTTCTCAAAGTGCTGTCTGAGAAACCATTGCTTCCCCCAAGTAGCGAAGATATTCTCTTATTTTCTTCTAGAAGCTTTTTTTTTTTTGTCTTAGCATTTCATTTTAGTCACAGAATCCACATGAACTTACTGTTTGTAATGTAATGCCTGTTTTTTTTTTCCTGTCATTGTTTTGTTTCCATGCAGATACCTAATTTTTTTTCAGCATGTTTTCCTTTCCCACATTATATTGACAATACAATGGCAAAATCAATTGATTGTGGAAATACAGGTTGATTTCTGACTCTGTTTTATTTAATTGATCAATTTGTCTGTTCTATGACATATCAAGCATTTTCATTCCTAAGATATATCTTAGATGTGTCTATCCAAAGGAAAGATGAAGTTGGCTTCCAGGAACTCTACTCTGCCCACATACTGTCTCTTGGCTCCAGAGTCAATTTCATTTAGCCCAAGACCACCAAAACTGCTCCTCCAGCTTGAAACTATTACTTCAACACTATTGAATAGTGTTGCCCATGTCCCTCAGTCTCTGTCCTTTACCTTGCTCCATCATGACCTAGAAAATCTTTATCCACTTATAATCTACCTTTATAAAAACCTTCAAATAGAATTTTTTATACTTACTTTGACTTCCCAGTTTGCCCTAATTGTGACAACTGATTAATGATAACTGTCCACAAGGTCAGAAACAGAAGTCCCCTAATATTACCACATTGCCCTTCTTGCTTTCCCTCTTTCCCTCTCTCTCAACTTTCTTTCTCTTTTTCATCTCTCTCTCTTCTTCTCTCTCTCCCCCTCCTTCTCTCCTTTCTTTCTCATTCTAGCCACATATTATGTCTATTGATATGCCCTTAAAATAAGCAAGTTTTAGTTTTGCTAAACTTGTATTGTTGGTCTCTATATAATCAATGCATTTCATATTCTTCTTATCTATTTCCATTAGATTTTTTCTCTGTTATTCTTACTTTAAGTTTTTTTTTCCTGGTGTTTAGTGTAATCATTTTGAATCTTTTTCTCTTTTTTATTCAAAGATTTACAATTATAAGTAGTATATCCCACAAATGTTGAAAATCTGCATTTTCATTGTCATTTAATTATAAAGTAAAGAGAAAGAAAATTTGAAATTTATGATTGGATCTTTGGTTCATAAAATACTTAGAAGTATATTTTAAATTTTCAAACTTCTGGGAAGGATTCATCATTATTTCTTTCTACAGTAATTGAACTATTACCTGAAACTGTATCCTATACTGTGTTGACTTTTTAGAATTTTTAAAACTCGCTTTATTGTCCTGGAAGATAAATTTTATAAATGTTTTATGTGGGTTGGCAAAGAATATGCATTTCCTAATTGCTTAGTATATGGTTATACGCATTCCTCAAGCAAATCTTTTTTTTAATTATTAAAAACTTTATTGTATTTACTTTAAAATTCGTTTATTAGTGCATTATAGTGATTCACAATATTTGGGTTCATTTTGACATAATAGTTTCTATGGAATTTAATTTGCTCCATTTCAGTCCTGGATGCCTCTTCTTTCCCTTCTCTCTTCCCTCCTCCTATTCCCATTTGTCTATTCTCCTGGTATTTCTTCTATTTATTTTTAATTGGTAATAAAAAATTTAATTGGTATACATGAAGGTGAAATTCACTGTGGTGTACTTATATGTGCACAAAGTATAATTCTGTCAAATTATTCTGTAGTTCCTCACTTTCCCATCTGTCCTCCTTTCTCCTTCATCTCCCTCTTCTATTCCACTGATCTTCCCTCTTTCCTAGTGAGATCTGACGACCCCCCTGCTTTTTTTCTCCTCACTTTGTTGGAGCTTCTGAATATCATAGAAAACACCCCTGATAAATATGTGAGTCTGGTTTATTTCACTTAGCATGATGTTCTCTGGTTTCAACCATTTACCAGGCCATAATTTTATTTTTCTTTATTGTTGAGTAAGACTCCATTGTGTCTGTGTACATTTTCTTTATCCAGTTGTCTTTTGATGGGCACCTGGGCTAGTTCCATAACTTGGATACTGTGAATACTGCTATAAACTTTGGTATATCTGTATCATTATATTATGTTGATTTTAATTCTTTTGGATAAACATCAAGGAGTGGTCGTGTGGTGGTTCTATTTCTATCCTTTGGGAATCCTTCATTCTGCTTTCCGAAGTGGTTTGTACTAATTTGCTGTCCTACTAACAATGTATGAGTGTACCTTTTCCCCCACATCCTTGCCAGCATTTATTATTATTTGCATTATTGAATAAGATCACCATTCCAAATTGAATGAGATGGAATCTCTGTGTGGTTTTGATAATGCAGCTCTCTGATTTTTCTGGAATGTTGAACATCCATTCGTACATTTGTTGGCAATTTGCATTTCTTCTTTTGAGAAATGTCTTTTTAGTTCTTTTGCCCATTTATTGATTGGGTTATATATTTCTGGGGTAATCTTTTTTGAGTTTTTTATATATTATTGATAATAATACCATTTCAAAGGTGCAGCTGGCAAAGATTTTCTCCCATTCTGTAGGCTCTCTCTTCACACTCAATCATTTTTGTTGTTGTTGTATATAAGCTTTTTATTTTCATGCCATCCCACATATTCATTCTTGGTTTTATTTCTTGAGCTTTAGGTTGTCTTGTTACAGAAGTTGGTGCCTGCACTGATAAGATGAAGTGCTGACCCTCACTTTTCTTCTAGCAGTTGTATCTTTAGACCAATCTTATTGATTGTCACCAAATATGTACTCTTCTTTCAAATATTTATTCTGAGAAAAGTTAAAAATTTCACAATTTTACTGTACCTCTTATAATCAATACTTCTTAATATTTTAAATATAGAGATACATGCATATATAAATGTGCATAGATGTTCTCTTATTTTAAAAACCTGTTAGCTCTATTCATTCAAACAATGCCCTTTTTCTTCTAATCTTTTATATCATTCTTAATAAAGCTATACAACCTTTTCTTGACCTTATGTATTTGGCATTACATAATCAACATGTATCTCTGTTTTTGTGTCTTATTCTTTATCTGAATCTCTCTTTTTAAATTTAATACAATTTTTAATTTCATTTTTTTTAATTTTTTAAAAGTCATTTTGTGATTTTTCAAACTGTAATTTTACTTTGCTTTGCTTTGCTTTGTCTTATATCGGATTAATCATATATAATAATCATTTTCTCTTAAGAGTTTGGAGGCTACATTTTATTTTCATTTTTTATTTTATAATCTTAATTTTTACAGAGTTATTGACTCAGCAAGTCTGACATTCATCAATATTTATACCCTTATCCTGACAATCATATGAACTAACATTTTGTCTGTAATCACACCTCTCCTAGTCTTCATACTTTGTTGCATTATGTTTTTATTTTTCCCCAGATTTCTTCTGTTGTCCATTTTTCATTCAAAAGTGTATTATCTAATCTTCAGGTGTTTTACTGGTTTCTGTTTTTGTCTTACAATCGATTTCTAATTCCATTCTATAATGATCTTATAGAATGTGTTTTAATCATCTTTTTATGCTTTTCTGACCAAAAGACCTGAAAAGCACAATTAGAGGAGGAAAAACTCATTTGGGGAATCAGTTTCAGAGGACTCAGTTCATATAGAGCTGATTCCATGCCTCAGGGCAGAAGAGTGTGGTGGAGTGCATCAGCTCAAGGCATTACACCAGGAAGCAGAGAAAGATTCCACTCACCAGATACAATATATATACACCCAATGCATGCCCCGACAATGCCCTCCTCCTCCATCCACACCCTATCTTCCTTCAGTTACCACTGAGTTAATCCCATGAAAGGATTAATTCACTTATTGGGTCAAGTCTCTCATAATCCAATCATTCCACCTCTGAAATGTTCTTGCTGTCTCACATATGAGCTTTTGGGAGAATCTAATATCTAACCATAACATTCTACCGTTGGCCCCCAAAAGCTCATGTAAAATGCATTTAGCTCATTTCCAAGAGTCCTCATAATCTCAACAGTTCAAGCATTGCCCCAAATTTCAAGTCCAAAGTCTCCTCTGAGACTCAAGGCAAACTTGCATTGTGAGCTCCTATACAAATTAAAAACAATTTACTAATAACCAATATAGAAAGGTACAGCATAAACATTTTTATTCACAAAAGTATGAGCATAGAAAGAAGGGATGGGACAAAAGTAAGACCAAAATACAGCTGGGCAAACAAGTCCTGTAGTTTTGTGTCCAGCATCTGGACATGGTAATGTTCATCACATGGCATGATGATATTCTCTCCAAAGGGCTTGTGTAGCTCCACCCCTGTGGGCTTTGCCAGTTGCTTCTCATATGGTCTCTCTGGTGGCTTGTCTCTGCTCAATTCTTGCAGCTTTCTCCAGCATATGTTCCATGGTACTTAATCTTAGCATTTCTTAATCTTGGAGGTGTCCACTGCAGCTTCAGATTCCTCCTCATCTCTACCCATCATCTTATCAGGGGTTACCTCCAGGGACCCTGACCCTGTTGCACATTGATTGGCCTCCCAAGTTTTCCTTTGAAATGTTGGTGAAAGGATCCAAGACCCACTAGCTCTAGCATCCTACAGTCCTGCAGAACCAGGACCACGTGGTTGATGCCAAAGTCTGCCACCATCTCTATCAGTTGTAAATGCTCCAGGGACCATGTGGCTACAGCACCCTCTGAGTGCTGGGTGGCTGAGCATGGTGAAACATCTTCCAACCTCTCTCTGTGCAAGCAGGGTGCCCCACAAGTCTCTTCTCAAAAGAAATTTTACATTTAATCCCTTGAGCCTGAGATGAGTATGGTCTTGGATTCCTGAGATGCTCTCAGTTCTCTTTCTTACCACATCTGTCCAATGTCTTTAGCATTTCTTTAGGCGTGATAATGTCTTTAACAAGACAACTTCCTTAGCCCAGTTTTACTCCCATCTTCCAAGTCCAAAGTTTTTCAAATATTTCTACTCTACTTTCTGCTCCCAAATATCACAATAAAATTGGCTCAAAACTACAAACAACATTCATGCTACCACCTGAATGCTATGCTGCCTAGAAATTTCTTCTGCTAGATTAAGGAGCCCATCACTTTTAAAGTCAGCCTCACAGAAAATCTCAAGACATGGGCAAAATGTAGACAACTTTGTAGCTAGAATGTAACATGAATGGCCTCTGGTCCAATTTACAATAGAGTCCTCCTCCTCTGAAACCTCATGACCCCACCCTTTACTCTCCACAGTCAGATTCTCCCACCAGAATTGCCTATTAAGCTGTTTAGAAGGATCCAAAACTTTTCCGGCTTTCACTGCTAAACTTTCCAAAATTTGGTTAGGGGACTCTGGGTTTATTTTCTACTCTGGTCACCTCTCTTTCAGTCTCTCTAGATCTCAGACTTTGAGTCTACCAGCATTTATTTTGTCACCCAACTCTCAATTCTGCTTTTCCTTCAACCTCCTTTCTATGATGAGAGGAGATTGGAATTCACTTTCTATCTCACTTCTAATTCTTCTGAATGAATTTAAGAGTTGTTTTCCCCTAATTTTGTGAAGAATGTCATTGGTATTTTGATGGGGATTGTGTTGAATCTGCATGCTGCTTTTGGTCATATGGCCATTTTGATAATATTAGATCTGCCTATCCAAGAGCATGGGGTGTCTTTCCATTTTTATAGTCTACTTCAATTTCTTTCTTCAGTGTTCTATAATTCTCATTGTAGAGCTCTTTTCCACCTTGGTTAGGTTAATTCCCAAGTAGGTTTTTGTTTGTTTTTTTGAGGTTATTGTGAATGGGATGGTTTTTCTGATTTCTTCCTTGGTTTAATCCCTGTTGGAGTATAGGAAAGCTATTGACTTATGGGTGGTGATCTAATATCCTGCTACTTTGCTAAACTAATTTAAAACTCTGAAAGTCTTCTGGTGGAGTGTTCTGGATCTTTTAGATAAAGGATCCCATCGTCTGCAGAGATAGTTTGATTACTTCTTTTCATTTTTGAATCCCTTTGATTTCCTTACTCTGGCTAATGTTTCAAGGACTATACAGAATAGGAGTGGTGAAAGTGAACAACTAACTTTTTCCTGAATTTAGTGGAAATGCTGTTAATTTTTCTCTATTTATTATGATTTTGGCTTTGGATTTGTCATAAATGGTCTTTATAATGTTGAGGTAAGATCCTTTGATCCTAGCTTCTCCAACATTTTTAATGAGTGGGTGCTGGATTTTATCAAAGGCCTTTTCTATATCTATCGAGATGATCATGTAAGGTTTTTTTGTCCTTAACTCTGTTTAAATGATGTGTCAAATGTATTGATTTTTTCATGTTGAATCAACTTTGCATCCCTGGAATAAAACCAACTTGATCATGTTATATTATCTCTTTGATATGTTTTTAAGTACAGTTTCCTTTTTTTTTTAGGATTTTTATATCTATGTTCATCAGGTATATTGATCATTTCTTTTTTAAAAAATTTTTTATTGTTGGTTGTTCAAAACATTACATAGTTCTTGATATGTCATATTTCACACTTTGATTCAAGTGGGTTATGAACTCCCATTTTTACCCCGTATACAGATTGCAGAATCACATCATTTACACATCCATTGATTTACATATTGCCATACTAGTGTCTGTTGTATTCTGCTGCCTTTCCTATCCTCTACTAACAGCATGGTACTGGTACCAAAACAGGCGGGTGGACCAATGGTACAGAATAGAGGACACAGAAACCAATCCACAAAACTACAACTATCTTATATTTGATAAAGGGGCTAAAAGCATGCAATGGAGGAAGGATAGCATCTTCAACAAATGGTGCTGGGAAAACTGGAAATCTATATGCAACAAAATGAAACTGAATCCCTTTCTCTCACCATGCACAAAAGTTAATTCAAAATGGATCAAGGAGCTTGATATCAAATCAGAGACGCGCCATCTGATAGAAGAAAAAGTTGGCTACGATCTACATACTGTGGGGTCGGGCTCCAAATTCCTCAAGAGTACATCCATAGCACAAAAGTTAATAACTAGAATCAACAAATGGGACTTACTCAAACTAAAAAGTTTTTTTCTCAGCAAAAGAAACAATAAGAGAGGTAAATAGGAGCCTACACCCTGGGAACAAATCTTTACTCCTCACACTTCAGATAGAGCCCTAATATCCAGAGTATACAAAGAACTCAAAAAATTAGACAATAAGAGAACAAACAACCCAATCAACAAATGGGCCAAGGACCTGAACAGACACTTCTCAGAGGAGGACATACAGTCAATCAACAAGTACATGAAAAAATGCTCACCATCTCTAGCTGTCAGAGAAATGCAAATCAAAACCACCCTAAGATACCATCTCACTCCAGTAAGATTGGCAGCCATTATGAAGTCAAACAACAACAAGTGCTGGCGAGGATGTGGGGAAAAGGGTACACTTGTACATTGCTGGTGGGACTGCAAATTGGTGCAGCCAATTTGGAAAGCAGTATGGAGATTTCTTGGAAAGCTGGGAATGGAGCCACCATTTGACCCAGCTATTCCCCTCTCCGTCTATTCCCTAAAGACCTAAAAAGAGCATGCTACAGGGACACTGCCACATCGATGTTCATAGCAGCACAATTCACAATAGCAAGACTGTGGAACCAACCTAGATGCCCTTCAATAGACGAATGGATAAAAAAAAATGTGGCATTTATACACAATGGAGTATTACTCTGCATTAAAAAATGACAAAATCATAGAATTTGCAGGGAAATGGATGGCATTAGAGCAGATTATGCTAAGTGAAGCTAGCCAATCCCTAAAAAACAAATGCCAAATTGATCATTTCTTTATAAGAAATCTTCTTTCTAAATCTGATTATTCTTAAGAGCTATTCTTTATCTTTGACATCTGAGATCTTAACTCTATTTTGTAAATTTGGTAAGTAAAATATGTGTTAATTTATCCTACTGGTGATCTTTGTCCTTGAGAATTTCTATTATTTATTACACCTGCAAAATTCTTAATCGTTGTGTTTTCAATATTTCTCCCCTTCTCTGTATTGTCCTAGAACTTCAATCTATATGTTAAATCCATTCACCCATGACATTAATCTGATTTCCCACCTTCTGTATTTTTTGTATGTTGTAGTTGTTCAATTTCTTCAGAGACATTTTCCAATTCACTAACTGGCTTTATAACTGCAACAAATATTTTTTTATTACAAATCTTTTCCAATTTACATTTTAATTGCCATATTTCTCATTTTTCAAAGTGTTCTTTTTTCATGTTCTGATGATCCTATTCTTTTTTCATGGTGTCTTGTTCTTCTATTAAAGTTTCTATTCCTTTAAAAGTTATTCATAATGGGAAATATTTCACAGTTTTCATCAGATTGCTTAAACACATGATATTCTTGGTCTTTAATCTCATTTGGTGAGTATATGCTTGACATTGATTCTTATTTAAGATAGTTTTTGTTTTTCTGGTTTATTTTTGCCTTTGTGTATAAGACTTCCTCCTAGGCTGAGTTGTGAGTGTGTTCATGTAGAAGTTTGTATTTATATTTTCTTCTGTTAAACTCCTCAAGGTACTGCTAACCTTTTTCTTTTCTTTTCTTCTCTATTCCTTTCTTTTTTTTAATAATTTTTTTTTAAGTTTAAGGGTTTCTAGATCATTTGAAGGAAAATGACTCAAGATACATTTTGAGGTATCATCTACTTAAAGCTCTACAAATCTTCCATGTAGATACTGTTATCATAATTTTCATACTAGAGATGGAGAAAAATTGAAGATTAGAAATATTAAGCAAACATGTCTGAAGCTGCATATTTACTAAGCATGGAAAATTCAAACGAAGGCTTGAATTTTCAAACCTATGTTACAAACCCATACTCTTATTCACTGCACAATGCTTTGTTGCTGGTCAGGCAAAAAGTTCAGCACCTCAAATATCTTTTCGTATGTATGAATCACTCTTGTATATTTACTAGATTATACATAAACATTTAACAAATATGTCCAGGAAGGAAATTACGTACATTAAAATTTCTACATACTGGTTTGGCTAACATCTAAAAGTGATGATTATTCCCAACAAATTATTGAATTTGATAATTGTTTTTGCACTACAGCTCTTTCATTTTTTCTCTGCAGATACATTTTAAGGTCTTTGTATTGCAAATGAAAATGGGTGTACTGAAACCACTCACTATTAATAGTCACAGACCATTACACTCTGTATTTCAATCAATTATTCATCACTTCTTTGCCAAGTATATAACTCCAGTGCTGTTTTAAGTCTTTTCTCACAAGAGTAGCTATGATATTTCTCATTGTAAATCAGTTTTTTTAGTTCTTATTTCAATTTTTAGCTAGAATTATGCTTCTACATATGAAATACTTATTAATTTGAGTTTCTTCTCCTATTTACAGTTATTTTCAAAGGTGCTTTAAAATAACTTGTATTAAATTTCAATATAAAATAAAATTCTTCTGTTTTCAATGACACTGTGTGAAATATAATCATTTTTGTCTCTGGACTTGATCCAAGATTTCTTCCATTTTTGATACAGATGATCTAAAAGCAACCCAGCTATATTAATGACAATATCATCAAGCATTGCTTCATTAAGATTTAATAAGTGTTTGCAGAGTAATAAAGAACTTTTGTTGACATTTTATTACCATATATGTAAAAAATCTGGCATTAATAGACATTTCAGTGTGTATCTAAATAGTTTACTGTGAGCAAAGCAAAACATTTAAGAAGAATTTTAATTAGGCTTTGGAAAGTGTGGTACCCAGGAGAATGATTAAAAACTGGAATACAGCATACATATCAGAGCTATTCAAATGCCCTTGTATAACCTAGTTATTTATTGCTTTGATAATTGGACACTTGCTAAGAGTGTAGAGATAGGGTAGGTGATTTTAGTTTGAAAATATAAGACATAAACTCTCTGACATTTACATACATATCATTTACTTATGAAAATTCATTTAGAATGGAGCTGGAAATATAAGGATTATCCTCTGAAATTTAAGAGACATAATTTTTAAAATTGTTTTGACAAAACTAGGTCAAAGAATGTGATTTTTTTTTTCTAAGTAAGGGAAGTACAGAAACTGCCTTCAGACAGAGGTTCCTTCTTTTTAAATCTTTCCCTCGCATATTAATTTTTGAATGAGATATGATGACCACTAAAACTAACTTGTTTTATTTGCAAATATAATGGCAGAATGTATAATGTTCTATTAAAATATTTTCTGAAACTTGGTAATGAACTGATACATTTCTAGGTATTATTTACATTGTTAAGCTCTAACAGTTCTTCAACATTTGAATAACTAAATAATGATAAGGTTTGCCATATGTTTCCATTTAATGAAGCCTTGTATTGATACTTAAATGCTTCATTAAGTCACAAGCTGCCAAAATAAGTAGTTTTTCTCTTGTCATAAATGTGACATGGTTTAACTAAAAAAGTCTTGTCATTTTAAAAATTAAGAATGCTTTTATTCTGCATATGTTATAAGCAACATCTCTCAATATTTCAGGTTTAGATACAAAACAGTTTTAGGAAGCTGACATTGTAGTTTGGGAATTTTGTGCACAATTTTCTTGTCAGTAGAAGGTTGTATGAGTTGTTATAACTATCATTTCATCGTACACTAGACAAAGTTTACATGCAATTTTCAAAATCTTCTTGAAGTGACACCTGTTTCATTAATAATAATAATAATAATAAGCTAAAATGTCCTAGTCTGAGCTGTAAACACCAAATAAAAAACTGTAATTTCAGCAAAATCATATTTTTCAAGGCATTAAGTTACTTTAAAAAATGACAAGTTCAAAAAAATGACAAATTCAGATATTCTGAAAGAATGTGCAGCTTGAAACACTAATATCAAAATTTGCCTTTCTACTTTTGCATTGAATATTTAAGACAATCATTTTGGAATATGGCTTATACTATCTAATAGGTACAAAACAGTTTTAGGAAGCTTATACTATCTTATATTTAGACATAAATAAATGATGATTTCAAGATTGGTTAATAATAAGTGGCTACTTTCAAGAAAATTGATTATATATATCAGTTGACAAAACAGGCTCACAGAAGAAATAAGTCACCATCATGTATTTATACTAGATTTATCATACATATACTTGAGTATATAACAAATATTACTTGAAATTTTTAAAAATATAGATTTAGAAAAATTATCAAGGATTCCAAAGTTTAATAATTTCATTCTCAATGGTAATTCATTTTAATTTAGGTACCCAAGGAAGATATTTTTTTCAAAAGTATTGAACTATAGATTTGTATTTAACCTACATAATTATATTGACCTTATTTCTTTTGTTCATGTATTCATTATTACAAATTATCTCTTAATCATAGTAATATGGAAAGAAAATTCAGTGTTCACTTACATAAAATTAGAAGTAAATATACATAAAGAATAACAAGTCAAGATTCTTCTGGTATAGCCATTAACATAATATGGATATGAGAGACTCTGTAGCCAAATACTCTGTCTAAACATACACTACTCCAGCAACAGGACAGACAACCACAATATTTTAGGCGAACAAAATAGATTTTCAATTTGAATCTGGGTCAAATGCCCCCAATTTTTAGCCTCCACTATTGAAGTTCCCAATTAAGAAACACTGGAAATTAATAACCATCATAATACTATCTAATACTCTTTTCAATACAAATATAATAAGAATAGTTGTCATTTTGCCCAACTTTTGTCTCCTCTCTGTTTCCTTTCTTTACATCATATAATGTCTAAAGTATTTATGAACAGTAAAAATAAGTAGAAAAACTTGGAGTGGAGAAAAGCAACATTCTTCTGAGTAAATACTAATATGATTCACAGGAGGCATCACAATAGCCTTCTTATGAAATGATTCCAGGATAGTACAAGTACTGAACAATGGTATGGTGTATTTCATTCAGTCTGGGGGCAACATTTGGGGAAGTTTGAAGTTTTATTAGAAAAATCAATTAAGACTGTGATCCTGAGTCTGCTGGTTTCTTGGACTCATCCAGGTGCTACTTAAAACTGTAGCCTCAGCCTTGATGATTCAAGTCCAGTAGGTAGAAGTTGAGTCCTAGAAAATGTAAACTTCAAGGCTTTGTTCAAGTGATTCTAATTTGAACCATTACAGTAAGGCTGAAGTTATTAAAAGTGTGATCCATAGATGAGTATGGAGGGCCTCACCTGGGAGCTCTTTGGAAATGCAAACTCTAAAGGCAAGTGTGCCTATAATCCAAGCCACTTCAGAAGCACAGAGAGTTCAAGGACAAACTGGATAATGTAGACTCTGTCAAAAAAAAAAAAGGCAAAATCTGATTCTGAGGCCTCACCAGAGAATTACCCAATCAGCCCCCGATGGTAATTGTTTTAGTCAGTTTCTTTGCTGCTGTGAGTAAAAGTCTGGACAAGAACATTTTTAGAGGAGGAAAAGTTTATAGTAGTTTCCACTTCTTGAAGCTCAAAGTGAGACAGAACAACATGGCAGCAGAGTGTGGTAAAGGGAAGTGGCTCACATGATGATCAGAGAACAGTAAGAGACTCCACCCACCAAATATAAAATATGTAGCCCTAAGGCACCCACATGACCCACCTCCTGCAGCCACACCCTACCTGATTTCAATTTCCACTCAGTTAATCCCATCAGGGGATTGATTTACTGATTGGGTTAAAGCTCTCAAAACCCAATCATTTCTCCTCTAAACCTTCTTGCATTGTCTCCCACATGAGCTTTTAGGGGACACCTTATTTTCAATCCTTAATAATTATGAGGTTACCAGGTGATTTGCATACACAGGAAGTGTCAAATGGTCTAGACTAAGAGGTTTGGAGCTAGACAAACCGTTACTAGGTTTATGAATAAGACGTGTACTTGTTAGATTCTGAGGTGACCAGAGACTGACTAAGCTTGACTCAAAGTTTTGTATAGGCTCAAGGCTTGAAATTGAGTTCGACTCCAGAATGCCTATAATATTAGTTTGCTAAGAGAAATGGCAACTCCCACAAAGACCAAACTAATCAAATCAATGTAGTAATTATCATCTCTTCAAGTGGGACAACTATCTGGAAAGTCAAATTATAATCAGAGGAATTTAGAGGATCTCGCCCAATGTCACCAGTGAGGGTGGCTGGAGGAATGTTTTTCATGTACCCATTGGGTAGGATTAACTCTTCCTTTGAAGATTCATTCTCCTACGGACATATCGTATAATAGCAGAGTTCTTTACCCAAGCCCCCTTGTCTATGTAAACTTCCATTTATCTTCTGTGGATAGCTTCATTTCTTTCTCTCCAGTTGTACAGTTTAGTACTCTTGTGTGAACTATAATCTCAATACCAATAGCTTGTCTGCTACATATGATTACAAATAACCCAATTTGAAAATGGCATTAGATACAGACATTTTTACAATGAAGATATACAAATGTCTAACAACTATATAAAAATGCACAATATCACTAATCATCAGGAAAATTAAAATCAAATCCACACTGAGATATGGCCTTACCATAGTAGGAATGGCTATTAGTGAAAAAGACCAAACATAAAAAGTATTGATAAGGATATAGAGAAAAGAGAACCATTATACACTGTTGGTATAAATGTAAATTAATACAGTCATTATGGAAGACAGTATCAGGATTCCTTAGAAATCAACAAGGTCTATGTCCAATAGAAATGAGATCAGTCTGTCAAAGAGGCATCTGTATTCCCATGTTTATTGCAGCACTATCCACAATAGTCACGAAATGGAAACAGCCTACATGTCCATCTACTAATGAATAGGTAAACTAATGAATAGGTAAATAAATAATGAATAGGTAAAGAAAATGTGGAACATCCACATAATGGAATACTATTCAGTCACAAAAAGAATAAAATCCTGCCATTTGTGATTACAGGGGTGGAGCTGGAGATCATCTTGCTAAGTAAATGAAGACAGGCACAGAAAGGCATAAGAAGACAAATGCTGCATGATCTACTCAAATGAGAAATCTGAAAAAGTTGATCTCTTAGAAGCTGGGTGTAGAAATGTGGTAACCAAAGGTGAGGAAGGGTAGTGGGGCAGGAGCAGTGGGAAAGGTTGATCACTGTGTACTTAGCTGCATACAGGAGCAAGAAGTTCTAGTATTCTGTTGCACAGAAGGGTGGTCTGATAATATTGACATAGAGTGCATTTCTAAAACCAAGAAAACAAGATTACGAATCTTTTCATTATAAAAATTAACAAATGTTTGAGGAGGTGAATGTACTTGACCTGATTTAAACCTTACATAATGTATACAGGTATCTTAGCATTACATTGCATCCCATTAATATGTGCAAATTAAAAAAAAATTAGTTGTAGATGAACAAAATATCTTATTTATGTTTTATGTGGTATTGAGGATCAAACCCAGTACCTCATGCATGCAAAGCAAGTGCTCTACCACTGAGCCACAACCCCAGCCCGATATGTACTTTTTATGTTTTTGTTTATCAGTTAAAGAAAAAAACAAAAATATGCTTTTAATTTGCTTCTCGACTGCAAGATATTATTATCTCATTTATGTATTTATTTATTTATATTTTTTGTACCAGGAATTGGACCTGGGGCACTTAAACACTGATTCACATCTCCAGCCCTTTTTATATTTTATTTAGAGTTAGGGTCTCAGTAAGCTGCTTAGGGCCTTGCAGAGGCCCTAAGTTGCTGAGGCTGGCTTTGAACTTGCAATTCTCATTAGCCTCCTGAGCTGCTTGGATTATAGGCATGTACTCCCATGCCTGTCAGAAAGATATTATTTCTTTTAGTATTATCACCTCTGAGGATGAGAAAAACAACAAAAAAATAAGTAAAACAGTAAATAAATTGCCCATTGTCCCACAACTCGTAAGCAATGGAGCAGGATTAAAGCTCAGGCTTTCTAAATCTAAGCCCATACACTTTAGTGTGCAGCATGACCCTGTGTTGCCAACTTTAGAACTTGGATCACCTGATTAAAAGAAACACTTATATTGTCTTATATTCTTTTTCCACTTCTTCTGGAGCTGGTCCTATTTCACACAGGTATTGGTTTTAATAGTTTAAATTATATCTTCATCATTCCAAAATTTAGGGCGAATTCTTAAGCATAATTCTCAAGTACTAACAATTATTATCTTTTCCAAGATTATTAAATGCTTACAAAATATTTATTTAATAATGCTTTAGAATGGATCAAGACATAGTTAAAGAATCTCAGTAATTGGGCAAAATAAAAAGAGTGCGATTAAGTTACTTCAGGTTTATTTTTATTAATATCTTCTTTGTGCTGTTGAGTTTAGCAATAAGGAATTTTAAAGAAGAGATCAGAGATGGATAATTAACTATTCTCTATTTTCTTGATTCTGAGGTTTAAAAACTATGTTCTTAGCAACACAAATATTAATTAGATGCTAATTAATAATTTCACCCATGAAACATTTACAAAACAAATATGCAAATCTTCATAAACCAACTTGCACTCTAGTGATGATTAGGCTATCATTATATTCAGGAGCAATTCTGATGAATGCATAAGATTTTAAGAGTATGACCTAATGCTAATACGGGGGAAACTTAAAACTTTTTATTTTGTTTCTTTCTACCTCATAAGGAGAAAAATACATTTGTAATATTCTTATTTAAGTTAACTTTATACTTAAATATTTCATTTAATCTTTGAGATTATAGTTATAATTTGATCAAGATCAATGAATTTTAACATTTTTGGTTCATGAACTCTTGAAAATATAATGAAAGTTGCAAGTCATTCAACAGTAAGAAATGCCTTATTTGTGTAAACAGATTCCATGCAATATAAATTGTTCAAAGTTTCTTTGAAATTCATAAATGACTGTGATAAAAGTGAAAATTAGAGGATCAGACATCTACCCCTAGATGATATCTAGGTATGTGATCTTCAACAATTTATCTCTTAGGGTGTATCTTTATGATTGTTGATCCATATAATTAGAGAGTTGGCTTTTAAGGTACTAATCAGCTCTGAGAAAATGGATACTAAATTTAACTCTAAAAAATATTTTTAAAAGTGAAGATATAATGATTACATTTTTAAAAAATAAATGCAGCCATTTATATTCCAGAAAAATATTGTCATGCAGTGTTCACTTTGGGAAATCATCTGATTACTCAAGAGGTGAGGCAATGTCACTCAACAGAGAAACATTGTTCAAAATATTTTGAGAATTATCTTTGTAGTTGCCAACCACAGAATCTTTCGTAATCTGGTATCAAATCACTTTGCAGAGACATTGATGAGCAACTGTAGAGACTCTTTGAATCATCATTGAAAATCGGGAAGCACTTGAAAATGGGTGCTGGCAATATTACCAATACTTTTTCAATAACAAAGATGGTATTACAGAACACAGACTGAATTTCATAACCATAACAGGTAAAATCTAGATTGTATTATTAAGCAGAAAATTTCTGAACAACTATGGTATAGGAGTCAGAGGAAGTTAATTTAGAACAAATTGAGTCAAAAAAATTTCATTTTTTTTCATTTTCTTTCTGGATATCAACCCTAGGTTAATTGATAAAATTTGCATTTCAGCAAACTGTTGGGCAACCTTGATGAAAGGATGGGGAAATTTGGATGAAAGGATAATGAAGTTGGTAGATTGATAACCAGAAATTAATATCTCCTATAGGACATTGTTGGGCTCTACATTTGGATCTTCTTTAGTAATGATGTATACTGATGAATTCGATGATAATATAGATAACAATTAATCTAATAGAAAAGTAAATTTCACAAAAACTAGAAATAGTACCTCTATATACTTCAACAGAAGGAAAATTTGACTGATTTTATTATAATAAATTTTTTTTAATATTTACTTTTTAGGTGTAGATGGACACAACACAATGCCTTTATTTTTATGTGGTGCTGAGGATTGAACCTGGATCCCGCCCATGCTAGGTGAGCGCTCTACCGCTGAGCCACAATCCCAGCCCATAATATATGTTTTTAAAGAATAAATGCACCACTTGTACTTAAATACAGATATTCAATATTACACACACACACACACACACACACACAAATTATAAAACTCCATCAAATATGTATTAGCAGAAACTCTGTGACCACTGTTGTGCCCCACACTGAGTGTTGTCTGGGTACTTCAGCATGAGGTGTACCACTTCGTATAAAGTATCTTCCCTCAGTGGGCCCCAAATCCTACGTTAGCAGTCAAGGGAAAACAGTAAGAAGGTACAAAAAGTTAAAGCCATAATAATAGCATACACATAGTACTAGGGGATAGAGAAACTGCTTCACAAAGGCTATGTTATTTGAGCTCCATTCAGTAGAAATTTGTCAAAAGGATAGAAGACTATATGGAGGAATCTGGAAGGAAAGGTATTCTAAGCAGAGTAGACACCACCTACAAGATGTGGAAATATACTATATTTAGGGGAAATGCAAGAAATTCCAAATAAATTCAATGGAGTGAGAAAGTTTAAGCTGGAAAGGGCAGATAATAACCAAGTATTGAAAAGATCTTTATATGTCCAATTAAAAACTACAGACTTACTAAGCAGTGAAAGAAGTAGAAGAGACCTAAATTTTAATTAATTCCCATTCTGTGGCAGACATTCAACCAGATGTTTTTACTCATTTAACCCAATCCACTGTAACACTTTAATAGAGAAATACTTATTAATGGAGCATTATTATTCCTGTTTTAGGGAGAAAAAAAAATGAAGCTTAAAGAGACTAAGTAACCTGCTAAGAATCTGTTTGAAAAGTTACTATAGAGAATATTGGGAGAAAAGTTACCTTGTATGGGAAGAGGAGAGAAGAGAATAATAATATATCTTGGATGTACTGCTAAAATATTCTCTTTTCTACCACCTAATAGATGAATTACATGGAATCTCTTTCATTTACAGGAGGGTAGTGGCTATTATCTTTTTCTAGTCAAGCTTCTTTCTTGACCAGAAAGATCCTATTTCTCTGGTTGTTGAATAAATCCACCATGAACTAAAAAAACCAAGAGTCCATCCTGACCCGCTAAAATGGGTTCAAGTATTTACATTGATCCAAGCAGACCCAAAGTTCTTCTTTATTAATTTTCCTGCTAGACGAATAAGGAAGCGTGCCTTTTCCCTTTATCACTAAAACAATAATCTTATAATTTCAAATATACCTTTAACCATGTTCCCACCACATACAAAATTTCAAAAAGTGACAGTTACCAGCATAAAGGCCCCATTGTGGAACCCAGAAGTCCTCAGGTGTTACCTGGTACCGATCACTGGTCCTTTTGAGTTTTTGATGTACTTCATTTTCTTTCCAACAAATCAATATATCCCCTTAATGTATGAGTCAGTTTATGATCTGCTTCTGTTGCTTTCAATCAGAAAGTGTCCTAACTCAACATTAAACTTTGAGAAACTTCCACCTTCTATTCTTCAAATGCAGATTGTCTAGATGATTTCCAAGGATATATTGGCTATTTGTTTTAGGCTGAATTTGCCCTGAGTGATTTTGTTATCTCCCAGATCCAAAGGAACCCTCAATGTAAATAGTTTGACACTAACCAGCCATCACAGGAAAGAGTAGATAATTATTTTAAAACAACACAAAATATTGACAACATAACTAGAATAATTAGTCTGAGAAGTAATTGGATCATGAAAGTGCTAACCTCATCAATGGATTCATCCATCAATGAATCCTTAATCTGAATGGGCTATTATTGGGAGGTGGTGGAAACTATAGGAGGTAGCACCTAGTTGGTGGAAGTAGGTAACTGGGACAGGCCCTAGAAACGTATTTCTTGTCTCTGGTCCCTTTTTCTCTTACTATGCCTCCTGACTGCCATGATCTGAGCAGCTTTCCCCTAACATATCCTTCTTTCATGATGTTCTGCCCAAAGCAATGAAGGTGCTTAACCATGTACTAAACCCATATGCCAAAATAATTGTTCCTTCTTTCAAGTTACTTTGTCACATGTTTAGTCACTGTGATGAAAAGTTGACTATGTTTTTTTGTAGAGAAGTTTACATAATACACACTATAAGATAAACATATAAATATTTCTGAAGTAAAATTGATAACATAGCTGAATTTTTTTTCTGGTTATCTTGTTGGCTTATATTCCATTTAAAATTAGAAAAAAATGCAAATAACATGACACAGTAGTTGAATTTATATTTTATTCTCTTTCATACTTCTTTCTTCTGTGCATGTATATGCATACGAACATTTATGTTTACAAATATTTAAACTTTAAGTAAATGCCTAGAAATCACTTGACTAAAATTGCCTGGTCCTAGTTAAATCTTTTCAATTTCTTACAAAACCAATTAAGCTTATACTGAAATTACTTCTCTACTTTGTCTGTACTTACTGAAAAGTTTATATTCTATTGTGTAAATTGGACTTTGGAGCAGCATTTAATTGTGATATAAGTTTAACGTTGTCAGTTTCATCACTCATATTTTGATTAAAAATGCCCTTTAGTTTTCACACTTCTAAAGTTTCCCTCAATATGCTTAAATTCATTATAAAACTCTTCTACCATCATGCATGACCACTCTGTCTTCGATGCTAACCGCATTCAATTCATCCTAATTATCTTTGTTAACACTTTTCTCTTTGCCTTCTAAGGATGCTGCCATAATGTGGATGGAGTACATTGTGCTTACTGTGCTGCTCTGTAATGCGTATGGATCATGATTACCATACGTGTTACATAGCCATATCTATTCCTCTCTTATTTATTTAAATTACATATAGATTCATTTAAAAAATTCAAGGTATTATATGCAAAATACTTTTTTCTTTCTCACTCTGAGCATTAAACCACTTCAATAGCACAAACAGAAAAACTGTTGTATGGGGTTTGGTTAAAATAGACCAAGGGTGAGAAACAGTAAATGCACAAAGGACTTATACAGAAAAGTGGAAAAAATGAGAAAAACAATACATTCATAAGCTCATTGTTGGCTTAGAGTTCTGCTCAGTGGCTCCCTGCAGTTGTTCAGTGAAATTTAAAATGTTAAGCAAGGCCCTGAGTCACCAATATGAACTTCTCTTCCAGCTTAGTTTCCACTCAATCTAGTTTCAGTTAGACTCCCAGCATGTGTGTTATGCTTTCTGGCCTTTTTGTCTTTGCTAATGCTATTCTGCTTTCCAGATTAAAAAAAAAAATCATTCTGCTATGCTTTTAGTTTTCCTTCACAAATATCTATATGTGTATCTTATAGTGTAAATTATGTAAACGTTTCCACACATAAACATGCTGGGAGTTTTTTGCAGATTAGAAAACTAAGTTTTAAAGTAGAGAGTAAGCAACAGAAGATAATTTGAGTTCTTACAGCACTTGATAACTTTCTTAATGAATCAGATACATCTTCTTTGTATAAAAAATATAAATAAGACTTATATGGTCTATTCATTATTTATCTTTATTTTATTCAAAGAGATTTAAGGTAACTTACAAAAATAAAAGCATTTTATCTTATCTATTTTAAGTTATTTTATTTATTTTTTCTCTAAAGAGGTGATAGTACTTTAGGAAGGATGTAATGGAGGCTCAAGTCTTATTCTTCTTTTCCTATTGAAATGAAGAAAAATGTATTAAAATGGGATAAAACCTATGACAGGGCTGGAATAGAAATTAATAATTCCAAAATTAATATATATAATTAAAACATATAATTCAAAATATGTACATATAATTCAAAAATCAGATATGTATTATATATAATTCAAATAATTCAGTTATAGTTCCTATGAATCTCATTTTATTGCAATTGCTGAGAATATTCTAAAGCTCCTCTTTCCAAAAGTTTTCAACATATTTAGAAAACATATTTGCCTTGGGAAAGAACTAAATAAATCTCTTGATTAGGAGTAAAGACAGGGGACACTGTTTAGAGTGACTACTTTACATGCATTCTCTTGTTTGCCTTTTCAAATATGTTCTATGAAAACAACACTAAAGCATACTAGTTTCCACAGCAGCTATCTGCATCAAAATGACAGCAAAGGGATAGGCAACCTACACACCTGTAGCTTGAAATGAGAGCATACATAAGAGCAGGCAGTGAGGCTGAATGAAACCCACTATGTAGTCTATATTCAATATCTGCATGCTATTTGTCTGAAAGTGAAAGCGCACAGAACATGGTGTGTAGCAAACCCAAGGAGGATCCTGTGAAAAGCCATTTAGTGGGCCTGCTATGGAGAACCAGTCAGACTAAGTAGAAATATTGACAGGAATATGAATATGCAGCAACCTCATTAACACCAAAGAGATGAAATAGCAAGACACAGTGAAAGCCCTGCTGGGGATGTTCACTTAACACAGTGCTTGAGGGTTGCAGGCTGGCTTCTGGGTAACCAACTTACTCATGTCAATTTGCCTCATATAGAGTTATGGCTTAAGATTGTATGAAAATATTTTCTTTTTTAAAAAAAATTTATTAGATGTTGATGGACCTTTATTTTATTCATTTATTTATATACGGTGCTGAGAATCGAACTCAGTACCTCACACATACTAGGCAAGCACTCCTCCACTGAGCCACAACCCAGCCCCTGAAAATACTTTCAATGGCCATATTGATCACATGGAAAATAAAGGTAACTATTCCCACATTTTAGTACTGTATATCTACACTAATAAAAGTGATTAAGCAGAAAGAATAAGCCTCTTATTGCCTATGGAAAAATCTGTAAAATAAATGAAAGTAAATATAGTACTCAGGTTATGGTGCAAGACTATTTTCTAAAACTTCTTAAAGCAGGAAAGAGTATGGTTTAGTATTAAAAACTGTAATAACCTAAAACAGTAAAATATAGACCTTAAAATAAAATGGAGGATAAGGAGTTATATATTCAGAATGAATATCATAGTTGCTTCTCCTACACATAACCACAATTGTTGCTACTCCACCCTGACTTCTCTATATACCTCCAAGTCTCCTTACTCCTCTACTCAGCCACCTACTTTCAGGTAAACTACCTCTATCCTTGGATATAGGCTAGCAGTAGGTGCTTTTGTCCTAACTAATCAAAGTAATATTATACCTGGATTATAGATATAAAAGTGGATGGGGTCACTTGGCTTTGAGGGGGCAAGATGTCCAGTCACACAACATTTTTGTGCTGAAGGGCCTTGTACTTGGCTTAATGCTATAAATATATCTTTGATCTTGTGTATTTCGTAGGTGAAGTTCCAAGAGACTCTGAAGTACTATGAGGTAGTGTTATATGTGCATCTACTGACAGTTCTTGCTGCACATTTGCAGGTAACATTACTAATATACCAGGAGCTGAGCACAAAATGTGTGCCCACATGACACATGTAAATTCAGCAAGACTCAAAGTTAGTATGAGATGTTTTATATTTTTAAGTGAGAGCACTGATAGCCTTGAGACACTAGGCTTTCCATTGGAACCAGAATTTTCTTCATACAGAAATAGTGAAGTGCAAGAAATGAATAATCAAGCAGTCTTATTATATTTTTTACTCATATAACTGTTCTGAATTATCTAACCACTTGGATTGAAAATGGTGAAATAGAAAGAAAGGGAAAGAAAAGACAACTCATACTTTCTTTCAGTCTATGAGTAAACAGAAGATAGGGGAGCCTATCTTTTTGTTTTGAAAACAAAAACAATTGAGTCTATATTGTGCAGATTTTGACTGTAATAAAAATGAAATACCAATGCCAGTACCAACTACAAACTATAATTTTGGCGATGTTGCATATGAGTTAAATGTTCTTATATTTGCATTTACAACTGATGTTGCACAGTATGAAGGCAAATGATACACTTGCTAACTATTTAGATTTTTAATATAATTTACTTAGAATACTATTAAGTAGCAAATAAAAAATGTTTTGACAAAATAAGAGGAAGACTGCAGGAATAAATGTTAAAGCTTTATATTTTATGACATTTCATTTCCATTTTTCAGTGAGTCCTACAAGTTACGTATCTGGTCTTAGATTAGGGACCATGTAGTCTAGTGTGGGTAGAACAGTATGATTGAAGATGATATGTGCTACAAGTTATCAAGAAAAATGTTCATTTCCTTTCTGAACGTTTCTAGAAGAGACTCAGCTTCTCTATCCCTGAATATGTGTTTCAGAAATAGTGGGAAGTATTGAGACCACAATATAGATCAACCTTCAGGTGAAGATGGTGGAATGAATAACATATTGGAGGGTAGGAAAGAAACTCAGCCCTTGATGACATCCATTGAACTTTTGAATAAATCCAATGCATGTCCATAGAATAGAATAATAAGTGAAGTTAATGCATGTTTATTTAAAACAGTTTGAGTAGGATTTTGTTACAGGTGTCTTTTACATGTTAACTTATAGACAATGTAGTAGAAAAGAAGAATAGATACAAACCAAAGATGTTTTTGAATGAGACAAAAAAAATTTAAAAATTTTGAGGAAGTCATATTTATTATAACAAAATCAGAGACTGCATTAAAACAATAAAAAATAAAATATATGAAGCAGATAATGCAAATCAATGATTTGAACCAACTTGACATGCTATGGGTGGATGAAAAAAATTGACACAGGTTTAAAATAATAGAGAGAGGAAGGCTGACAGAGAAGAAACAACATAGATTCTAACAGCAATCTAAAATATTCTGAATAAAATAAAAACCCAAATAATTTTTAATAAATTAGCTAAATCACATGCAGAATTAGAATGGCATCTGAAATAACAGGGTGCTACTTTGTATCTCAAGAATAAAAAGAAATTTCAATTGCAGTGGTGAATGCCTATAAATCCCAGTGGCTGGGGAGGCTGAGGCAGGAGGAGCATGAGTTCAAAGCCAGCCTCAGCAATAGCCAGGGGCTAAGCAACTCAGTGAGATCCTGTCTATAAATAAAATACAAAATAGGGCTGGGGATGTGTCTCAGTGATTGAGTGCCCCTGAATTCAATCCCCAGTAGATTTTTCCTCTCCAAGAATAAATGAGAGAAAACAGTGGAACAATGATAAATAATTTTGAGGGAAAAGGACATGATCCAAGGTTACTACACCCAGCCAAGCTATGATAAGTATGTGATGTCAATAAAAACATGGGCTACTATATACTGGAATCTAAAAGTTCAATTTATATAAACTTTCTTTAAAATGTCTTCAACCAATCTTAAAATGAATCACTATAATCACTGTCCCTAAGTCTTCTGAGCTCTAATATTACCCTTCCTCTTAAGGTCAGATAAATAACATTAGAGACCCTATCCAAAGAACTTAAAGAAAAGATAATCTCTGCCCAAATGTTTCTCAGGATCTGAAGCATCTGTTTATTACATTTCTCCCTTTGAATCATAGCTTCTTCTTGACACATCTCTTGTGGTCATATCTGCATGTTATTCCAGATTTTTGTTGCTTGATTTATTTCAAAATGTACATATAATCATTTTTATTTATTTCCCATGATTGTGCCAAGACAATTACTAGAATGAAGTAATTAATAAAGTTTGTTATAGATGCAAGAGTACAAAGCACCACCAGCACAAAACTCAGTTGCTCAATCCCCCGAGGCCTATGCCTATTTTGCTAGGGATCTTCCCATCACAAAGATTGCCCTAAAAATTTGTTCGTACTCTCTATGTTTGAAGTCTTAGTCACTCTTTTATTTCTAATTTCAATCAAAACACTAGTTTGCAGTAGTTTCAACACTTCAGGAATTCTGCTCTTGAGGATTAGATTATTATTTATTCATTCATTCAAATATAAAGAAGTTTACATTTTTTTATTGTTCGATTCTGACATTTGAAAATAGTAATTTATGTCTTCCTGTGCTCTTTTGGCCTTGCTAATGTCTCAATTAATTATTTTTTTTCCAAAGCAGTAAAAATCTCCTTACTAAGTAGATATGTATACATTTAGACCTTTAAAAATCACTTGTGTGTATGTGTGTGTGCACACACACACATACACACACAGAAAATTTGCAAGTCTCTAATTTGGTTTTCTTCACTGAGCTCAGAGCTCCTAGTGAATTTGTTTTGGCTCCTGGTCAAAACACCTCTGCTTTTACATTCTTCCAAGATTGTACATATATATTTTTTTAAATCCCCAAACTTGTTCAGCATAAACTCTTCTTTGGCAATGGTATCCAAAGAATGTCTTTCCTCCCTTCTCTAACAAGCCATAAGAACAAAGACTCTTTTTTTCATCTTATATAAAGATTCTGGAGAAAATTTAAGGTATCACAACTATTTTTGCCATTATTAATAATGCTGAGATGAAGATATTTTATTCTTGGCATTGATAATTACAGAATACAGTTTTAGACCTGCAGTTGTTGCACTGCTAGGGAAAAACGCATATTTTTCACTAAGGGAAAAAGGAGAAGCGTGATCCTTATTTGCAAAATACAGAAACACCTAGAAGTCATAAGCAGAAAGCACAAGATAAGACAAATACAATTCAACACATTGGCTGCAGCAATTAAAAGACAGAGACTTTCATATAAGTAAAAAATTAAATCCAACTCTGGGCACTCCATGTTCATTACACTAGTATTTGGTAACCTCCAAAATGGAGAAGGAAGAGGAGGAAGAGGAAGAGCACAAGAAAACAAACAACAAGGAACCTAAATTGTATCAATAAAGAAACGATCACCTAAACCACAACATCACAGCTTATCCATACTGTGAAATATAAAACAGTTAAAAAGACTTATTGTGTAAGGTATCTTATAAATTCAAACATGGAATGCTTTTCAAGACAAATTAAGTAAAAAGGAAATTATATTATGCAAGATATAATTTATTTATTTAAAATAAAACTACATATTTCATATGTCCAATATATAGACAGATATATCTGAGATGATGCAATCCATTTGGATAAGGAAGTTATTGCTAAGGAGGTGACTAGAATTCAGTATGATTCAAGAGGGCTTTCATTGACCGTATATTGTTTTTATGTTTCACAGTGAGAGTTTACTCAGGGGCACTCAACCACTGAGCCACATCCCCAGCCATATTTTGCATTTTATTTAGAGACAGGGCCTCACTGAATTGCTTAGCACCTCACTGTTGCTGAGGCTGGGTTTGAACTATCCATCCTCCTGTCTCAGACTCCCAAACTGCTGGGATTAAAGGCATATACCACAACTTACAACTATGTCTATTATTGTTTGAATTGGAAATGTGCTGGAGAGCATCTTTTCCTCAATGCTTTGAGTTGTAAGCTTTTCACTAATAGGTTTAGTTTGCTTTTCTATCTTTTGTGTTCTTAACAGTTCAGGATTTACTCTCTTTTACTGCATAAATTTTTCATTTCTTCTTTACATTGAGAGACAATATAATATATTTTATTCCTCCGAGTGTTTCTTTATGGATATAAAGCAAGAACAAAACAAAATGAAACAAAACAAAACAAAAAATCATGCTTCTATCACCCAACACTTCTAAGAAATACAGGTAATATATTTAAATGAAAAGAGACTCAGGAACAAACAGTAGCTCTTAACTTTTCTACTTCCTAGAAGGCCCATTTGACTCATGAACTGGGAAGAAAATCAAGGGTTTTGTTTAGTTTAGTTTTGTTTGTTTTTCATAAAAGGAAGCTAGAGTGAAACATCAGGGGTTGGGGAGAAGTATCTTATGAAGATGGGAGACCAGTAGAGAATGGAGATGGGGTGGGAAAGAGTGGAAGGAAAGGGCAAGTACTGGGGAATTAATTGGCCAAATTACGTTAGTGTGTATAGTGTACACATATGAGTATATCACAATGAACCCCACTATTATACATAATTATAATGCACCAAAAAGAAAAATTTTAAAAAGAGAACTTGTCATTCATTGAGCCACCATATCTAGAGAATGCACTGGTTTATTAGGAATAGACATGGGAAAGGATGCAGAGCTACATCTTTCATACTTTTCAAGAAGGACTGTGAGATAGTACAGATGCTGGAAAAGAGTTTGGCAGTTATAGAAGTCAGCAGTCACACTCCTGGGTAATTATCAGAGACCTGAACCTCATTGTCACACAAAAGCCTGTACACAAGTGTTCACCGTAACTTCATTTGTAATAACCAAAACATGAAAACAGCCCTTATGTTCTTCAATATGTGAATGGATAAATAAATGGTGGTATCGTCTATAAAAGGAAATGTCACTCAGTAATAGAAAGCAATGAATTATGCACACAAAAACTCTGATGTATTTTTTAAAAACTATACCAAATGAAAAAAAACATTATTTCACATCTCTGTAATGATTATACATGTGCTTTCTAGATTTTAAAAAGCATTTTTTCTTTGAAAATATCAAATAGGCCTTCATATCACAGATTCATTGAGAGAAATTGTCTTAGAAGTGAAAAGAAAATCCTCAAAGATCCTAGAAATGTAATTTGACATAAACAAAAGAATAAATAGTTATAAATACATTGACCATTTCTTCATTTCATCAAACCTGTATTTACAGACAAAGGAAATTGTCTTTTCTAATGCTTTCCCCAAATAATAGAACACAGACTGAACCAAGTGACTTTCCCTACCACAAACTCTGGAGGTTTGGAGCTGAGACATGGAGCCTTTTCTTTTTTAATCTAATGATCTATTGATAATATAATCTACCCATATTTCTACTTCAATTTACATGATCCTTCAAATTGCTTTGGTCCTTTCACTGCATTTTTTTTTCTTTTTTTTTTTTTGCATTTTTTTTTTCTTTATAGCCTTTACCTAACTTTTCCATTATCATTTCTCCTCATTTGGAAAAATTTAGGTTGCTAATACTTTTAGGAAGCTTCTCTGATCACATTTTCCTATATGGGTAATTTGTCCATCTCTATCACACAGTAGCCTAATATTTCCTCAAGTATCACAGTGCCTTATACTTTTTGGTTTATAAGTTTATTTCTTTCACTAAATTGTAGACTTCATAAAGAAAGATAGTATGCATTTTTGCATACTATTGTATCCCTAAGTAATATTTGCTATCCTATAAGTATTTAATGACATTTTATTCAATAGACAGACAATTTATTCAAACTACTCCACCTCTCTGATTTCTCAACTTCTAAACACAGTTATAATTAGAAGATATTGAAAATTAGCTAGATGTTTTAGTTAGCTTTTTCATCATTGTGACCAAAATGCCTGACAAGAACATTATACAGAAGGAAAAATTATTTTGGTTCACAGTTTCCTGGGTTCAGTCAATAATTAGCCAATTCCATACTTCTGGGCCAAGATGAGGCAGAACACCATTGCACAAGGGCATGGTGGACAAAAGCATCTCAGGACATGGTAACCTGGATGGAGTTGGGGAGGGAGAGAAGGTTGGAAGGAGAGAACTGTGTTCACAAGGAACAGAATATAAACCACAAAAGCATTTCCCTAGTGCACTATTTCTTACAGCCACACCCTATCTGCCTACAGTTACCACCCAGTTAATCCAACAATTAGGCTTTCTATTCTTATAATCATTTCACCTCCAAAGAATCTGCACTGTTTCATATATAAGTTTTTATGGACACCACATATCCAAAACATAACATTCTTTCCCCTGTCTCCCAAGATAAATGCACATCTCAATATGCAAAGTATAGTCTGTTTTTGAAAGTCCCCATAATCTTAGCAGAATCCACACTGGCCAAAAGTGCAAGTCCAAAGTCTCCTCTGAGACTCAAGGTAAACACATGGATGTTTTCCCTTGTAAAGTTGAAAATCAAGTCACATATATCCATTGTGTCACAGAGTAAACATTTCCATTCTAAATGGGAGGAATATAGACTTAGAAAGAAGAGATGTAACCAAAGTAAGAACAAAATCCAGCTGGACAAACAATCCTATAATTTCATGCCCAGCCTCTGAAGTACATGGCATCATCTCCAAAAGGCTTTGTGTAGCTTCACCTCTGTGGCCTTGCTGGTTACAGGCCACATGGTCTCTCTCTTGGCTTTTTTCTTCTCAATTTCTGCAGCTTTCCTCAGTAGATGTTGAAGTCATTGGTATCTTTTGATTTCAAGGGTCTCCACTACAGCTTTAGCTCCTTTCTCACTTGTACATACATTGCCCTCTCAGTGGAAATCTGTGGGGGCCCTGGCCTTGCTATTCTTTGCTCCATGATCTCCTAACTTCAGCATCTGGCAATCTTGCAGAAACAGCAACATGTGGTTGATGACAAGGTTTGCCACCATCTCTAGCAGTAGTCAAATCTCCTAAAACCACAATTGCAACAGACTCTGAGTAGCTAAGCACAGTGAGACAATGTCCTAGGATCTGCTCTGCAAATGGGGTGCCCCCTCCATGTTCTCTCCTCAAAGGAATTTTTATTTTTATACCCTTGAGCCTAAGATGGGTGTGATCTTGCTTATTCCTGAGATACCCTCAAATCATTTTTCTTATTGGTTCTGGTTAAAGTAGTTAGCATTTCTTTCATGGCTATGATCTCTTTAAAAATATACCTTCTTTAGCCCAGGTTATATTTACACTTTTTTGACCAAACTGCAAATTTTTCAGATCTTTGCTTTCTGTTGGGCTTTCTGCTCCTGATTATCACAGTGTACTTGGTTAAAAGCTGCCAGCAATATTCAGGCCACCTCTTAAATGCTGTGCTGCCTTGGAATTTTCTCCACTAGATTTATTAACCCATTACCTTTAAATTCAGACTCATGGAAAGTCTTAGGGCATGGGCAAAATGTAAACAACTTCTTTGCCAGAATATAACAGGATTAGCCTCTAGTCCAATTTCCAACAGAGTCCTTCTCCTCTGAAAACTTCGGAGCTCAATCTTTACTGCCCACAGTCCTGTGGTTATTGTGGTTTTCTTAGCTTCTACCAGAATTTCCCATTAAGCTCTGCTTACAACATTCTATAGATTTCCAGCTCATATCTTTAATCTTTTCAAAATTCCTCCCCCTGCAAACTAGACCCCCAAATTTCTGAACCACAGTCAAGTTAGTCACAGCAGATTCCCCATTCTTGATATCAATTTCTGTATTAATCAGGTTCTCTAGAGGAACATAACACATGGATATAAATTTATGATTATATATGACAATAAAAAGAAAATTTATTTGATTGCCTTATATAATCAGAAGCTGGATAGTCCCACAATGACCTTCTGTAGACTGGAGAGCTGGAGAAATGAGTAGATGCTCAGTGCAAAAAGCTGGAGTCTCAGATAGAACACCAATGATATATCTCCAATCGAGAACTAAAGATCTGGAAACTCCTTAGAGAATAGCTGGTTAGAGTCAGCAATGTTTTTAGAAGCTGAATTCACAATAGCTAAACTGTGGAACCAACCTAGATGTCAATCAATAGATGAATGGATAAAGAAACTGTGGTATATATACACAATGAAATATTACTTAACATTAAAAGAGAATAAAATTGTGGCATTTTTAGGTAAATGGATGGAGTTGGAGAATACTATGTGAAGTGATGTAAGCCAATTCTCCAAAACTAAAGGCTGAATATTTTATCTGATTACTGGATACTGATCTATGATGTGGGAGGGGCATGGGAAGAATGGAGGATCTTTGGATTGAGCAAAGGAGAGGGTGGGGAGAAATTATGAGGGTAAGAAATATGGTGGAATAAGATGAACATCATAACCCTAGGTACATGTATGATTGCATGAATGGTGTGTCTCTGTAGTCTCTGTACTGTGTACAACCAGAGAATTGAAATGTTGTGCTCCATTTGTGTTAGATGAATTGAAATGCATTCTGCTGTCATATACAAATAAGTAGAATAAAAAAACACTAAAAATGATTTTAAAAAAGAAGATGACTAAAGAAGCAGGAATATCATGTATTCTTCTCAATTTCTGCAGGTGGTCATAGCAGCAGTCAAAACACTCATTCAAGAAAAGTTAAGTTTGGGTTCGCTCCGGGCAGAGAAGCTGAATGTGTAATCAGCAGTGGATTGTAAGTACCCGAGGCAAAGAAAGCTCAGTGCGCCCCAACTTTTTTTTCTTTTTTTTTTGAATATTTTTTATACAGGGAGAGTTTGTGGATTGGGATTGTTGGCGGGGCTGTGGTTTCTGTGCCGAAAATCCACTCCGCGGGAGCCGCCATTTGCTTTCTGCTTGCTGTCTTGATGGCTCTGTATACACTGTCTGGCATCCGCACCTAGAGGTTGGAGCTGGGCTGCGTGCCGAGCCCTGTCCTCCGAAGGCTGGACTGCAGCCTCGAGCGTCTCGGTGGCCTGTTCGCCGCTGCACCTTCGGGCAGAGCCTGCTCTGGGGTCGTTCTGCACCCCCCTGCCAGGGAACCCGTGCTCCGGAGGAGGGGGATGGAGAGCCGCGGCGGCAGCCGCTTGGGCCCCTGGGGCCGGGCACCGGGCTGAAGAGCTGCGGAGGCCAGGGCGGCTCTGCTACGGTCGCAGACAAGCGCG
>NW_025999900.1:29575513-29629457 GCF_001458135.2 Marmota marmota marmota | reverse complement strand
GAGGAAGAGCAGGAAGAAAAGATTAACATTAAACAGATACATGAGGTGGGAAGGAAAGGGAGAGAAAAGGGAAATTGCATGGTAATGGAGGGAGACCCTCATTGTTATACAAAATTACATATAAGAGGTTGTGAGGGGAATGGGAAAATAAACAAGGAGAGATATGAATTACAGTGGATGGGGTAGAGAGAGAAGATGGGAGGGGAGGGAGGGGGAATGGTAGAGGATAGGAAAGGTAGCAGAATACAACAGTTACTAATAGGGCATTATGTAAAAATGTGGATGTGTAACCGATGTGATTCTGCAATCTGTATTTGGGGTAAAATTGGGAGTTCATAACCAACTTGAATCTAATGTATGAAATATGATATGTCAAGAGCTTTATAATGTTTTGAACAACCAATAAAATAAATTAAAAAAAAAAAAAGAAAAGTTAAGTTTGGATCTGTATTATCTTCCTCTTTCTTCCACCTTTTTATTTCATCCAGGTCTCTGACTTATTAGACTATGTTGCCCACACTTAGGATGGGTTCCTTCTCAGTTTGCTGTCCCACATGCCAATAATTTCTAGAAATGCCCTGTTATAGTTTGTATGTAATGTATCCTCCAAAAGCTCATGTCTGAGCCAATGCAAGAAGGTTTAGAGGACAAATGATGGGATTATGAGAGTCTAACCCAATCAGTGAGTTAATTCTCTGAAGTTGGCTAAGGTATGGCTGTAAGATGTGGGTCATTAAGGGCATGTTTTGGGGAAGTATATTTTGTATCTGAAAAGTGGAGTCTCTCTCTATGCTACCTGATTATCATGTGAGAGTCTTCCCTCCATCACACTCTTCCACCATGATGTTTTGCTTTACCTTGAACCCCTAGGAATGGAGCCAGCTGTCTATGGACTAAGACCTCTGAAACTGTGAACCCTAAAATAAACTCTTCCCCTTTTGAAGTTGTTCTTGTCAAATCTTTTAGTCACAGCAGAGAAGACACTGTCTCAAACACACCCTCATTGACATATCCAGAAGCCTCTTATTCTTAGGCACCCCTTAATTCGATTGAGTTGACAATTCATATTAGCCATCACATTAGACTCTGGGAAGAAAAGTAACATTCATTTATTGTTTCAAATTTGGAGTTTTACATATGATTTCTTTTGATCCTCCTACAATATCCTAATATAGAAGGAACTATCAACACCTTTATCTTAACAATTACAAAAATAAAAATTAGTCTAAGGGTTAGATGATTTATCTTCCCTTTGGTTTTATAGTAAGATCTTGGAAAGTTGAGAGGTTGACTAGTCTGGAAGCAAAACATGGTTTTCTCACATGACAAGTGATACTAGCTGTTGACTGAAGGGTCAGATGGGATATTAAGTGGAGGAGCGGTGTGTTCCTTTCTTTAAAGTATTATATGTTGTTCTCGTGGACCTCAACAAATAAGAAGACATCCTGCTTTTATTCTGAAAACTTTATCACTACATAATGTTATGTTCTAGAAACTTGAAAAATGTTCTGATTTCTTGGATTCCAGACAGGTATTTTCCAGTTAATATTGTCACCTTTTCATCCCTCATATTGTTCATTGTGTTTTCTTTGTCCCTGATTAGTTATTTTTCCTGCTATTTATGGGTTTCTAATTTTGATGGTCATGTTAGAGAAGCAGCTTTTGATCTCATTGATTTTTTGTTATATCTTTTTTTTTCATTTGTTTTATTTATTTCATCTCTTATTTATTTGGAGAATAATTTATCTTTTCTTCTAATGTCAGAAGGTGAAATCCAGGTCTTTGTTTTAGAAAGATCTTCCCTTATAATATGGCTTTAATTGCATACCAAATTTGTGATATGCTATACTTTCACTTTATTTTATTTTAATATATTTATAATTTTTCTTTGATTAATGAGTTGTTTAGAAGTATTATGTGCAGTTTCCTAATATTTGGCAATTTTTTTCAGATATCTTTCTCCCATTGACCTTTAATTTCATAACTTTATGGTCACAGAACATAATTCACAGTATTTAAGCTCTTAATTATGTTGAAACTGATTTTATGACCCATAATATGAACTATTCTATCAAATATTCCACATGAATTTGAAAACTTCTTCTATTTTGGGATAAGTATTCTGTAAATGCTGTTTGGTTGCGGTTAATTGAGCATGTGTTTAAGTCTTTGAACTTATTAATTTTTTGTCAACTTATCAGTTATTAAGAGAGAATTCTAAAATATCTGACTGTAACTATAAATTTGTCTGTTTCTTTTAAAATTCTATTAATTTTAGGTCAACACATTTAGCGGGGGGTGGAGATACCAGGGATTGAACTAGGGCATTCAACCACTGAGCCACATCCCTACCCCTATTTTATATTTTATTTACAGACAGGGTCTTACTGAGTTGCTTAACGCCTCAGTTTTGCTGAGGCTGGCTAGCACTGAACTCTCAATCCTCCTGCCTCAGCCTCCAGAGCCCCTAGGATTACAGGCTTGCGCCACCTTGCCCTGCTTAGGGCCACCTCGCCCCGCTTAGCTCCACACATTCTGAATCTCAGTTGTTTGAGTCAGAGACTAAGGATTGTTATGTTGTCTAAATGAACATGTCAACTTTGTCATTGTGAAATACCTCTCTATATCCTTACTCCTATTCCTTGTTTTGAAATATAAACTGGCTCATATTCATATTAGCCTGCTCAGCTTTATTTTGTTTAGTGGTAGAATATTGTATACCTTTGTGTTCTTTTATTAGTCATGTCTTTGTCATGTTTAAATATGAGGTGTCCCCCCAAAGCTCATATGTGAGACAATGCCAGAAAGTTTAGAGGTAATAGGAGGGTTGAGAGCCTTAACCTAAACAGTGCATTGATTCACTTGAATGCAATACCTAGGTGGTAACCGTGGGCAGATAGGCTGTGGCTGGAGAATGTGGGTCACTGCAGTCCAAGCTTTAGGGTTTTATTTTGTTCCTGATCAGTAGAGCTCTCTCTGCTTCCTGATTGCTGTGTCCTGAGCTGTTTTCCTCTTCCACACCTTTCTACCATTATGCTCAACCTCACCTTGGGCTCAGAACTATGGAATTGGCCAACTCTGGACTGAGACCTCTGAAACTATGAGCAACAAATAAACTTTTCCTCCTCTAATAGTTCTTATCAGGTATTTTTGAAAAAGCTGACTGAAGCAGTCTTCATATTTAAAATGAGTTTCTTATAAGTCACCTACAGTTGGGTCTTGGTTTTTTAGTCACTCTAACAGTGTAAACCTTTTGTTTTGAATATTTAAACTATTTAGATTTAATGTTCCTCTTGATATTTTTGGCTTGTATTTATCATCTTACTAAGTGTTTTCCATTTGTCCTATCTT
The DNA here is from genome assembly GCF_001458135.2 of Marmota marmota marmota. Taxonomy (NCBI): domain Eukaryota; kingdom Metazoa; phylum Chordata; class Mammalia; order Rodentia; family Sciuridae; genus Marmota; species Marmota marmota. The sequence goes on along the minus strand of NW_025999900.1, from coordinate 29,626,106 downwards.
TTCTTTTTTTTTTTTACCCTTTCATCTGTTGTGAACACTTAGGTTGATTCCATATCTTAACTGTTATGAGTAGTGCCACAGTAAACATTGGTATGCAGGTGTAATAATTACTTTATTACTCTACTTTATCTGTTTTATTGGTTTATGAGACTGCTTCAGATTTTAAAGGATTGCCTTTGGGTTGATAATGTTTCATAAATAGGCTGAGATATTAGCTATACTTTTCAAGGATGAGTACGATTTTGATGGTTATATAAAAAAAGCACTGTTGGGGCTAGGGATGTGGCTCAAGCAGTAGCGCGCTCGCCTGGCATGCGTGCAGCCCGGGTTGGATCCTCAGCACCACATACAAAATAAAGATGTTGTGTCCGCCGAAAACTAAAAAATAAATATTAAAAAAATTCTCTCTCTGTCTCTCTCTCTCTCTCTCTCTCTCTCTCTCTCTTTAAAATAAAAGCACTGTTGATTAAGAGGAATTCTGGTTAAAACAAAATGAAATAATTTGTGTGTAGAGAAATAACAATTTAGACAGCATTACTCTATACTTCAATGTATATAATATATAACTATTGGAGAATCATAAAAGTTGAAGGGGTTGAAATAAAACTTTTTTGAAATTTAGTCTGACAACTGGTGCATGATAGATTAGAAGACAAAATGAATACAGGCAAAAATTGCTTGGAGTTTGAGAATTGTTAAAGACTGTGAAGATTGAATAGTTTGTGTTTTTTCATTTAAGGATGAAGGCATACAAATCGAGAGAAGTCACAGAGCTTGTGTGATGTAGCTTCAGCAGAACCTGGGTCTTCTGCCTTCTCATCTAGTACTTTCCATGCAGCTCTGTTCAATTGTTATAATGCTCTTGTTTCAGGTTAAGCATGAGGTGGTAAGATGCTAAAGGAGGATGATGACCACAGGACTGAAGGATATAAACCTAAGTGTGACAGTAGAGAATAACAGCAACCTTGGGGAGGTAATAATTAAATAAGATAGCCACAGTGTGCCTCCGTTAGGTGATGTACTTGAACAAATTATCATGCTAGTGAGAAAGAGTCCTGGGAAATTTGAAGGAAGAAAGAATGTTCCAAGAAGGATACACAGCAGTTTCAAAATCTATGGACAAGAAGGCTGTCATAACTTTAGCTGATAAACAAGAGTAATGTGGTACAAGATGACATCCTTAGGCAGAAACCAGATCATAGAGGTTCTTGTTTGGGCTTGTGTGCACCCTAGTGAGAAGTTGGGAGTTTAAGTATAAGGGGAAGTCACTATAAGGTTTGAATAGACTTATGACATGAAAGATGTACTTTGAAAAGTTCACTGTTACTAACTATGGAGAGGCAAGCTTAGAAAGAAGACCATTAGTCTGTAGAATATTGAAATGACTTAAACAGTAGAAGGCTGGGGCTTTCACTAGCACGATGATGGCAGAGCTGGCAAGATTTGGTTCAAGATATATTTTGTGATTAGTGCAACTGGGTGACTGGTATGCTATTTACTAAAATAAGCAGTATGTGGATGGATGGGGAAGAAATAATTCTGAATGAGCACAACAATATTGAGAAGACAATCCCTGATCTGAAATCCTTGAGACCACATGTGTATAGGAAACTGATGTTTTGGAATTTAGGAAGGTACTATTATTCAAATCATATACTGGTAACAGAGTCTGGGGAGATTTCTCTTAATTCTTTCATCAAATGCATTAGAATCTCTGCAGCATAATACTTAACCTAAATGGGATGAATTAAGATAACAAATAGCTCAAATTGGTTTGAATCAGATTTCACCTAAAAAGGAGAGCACAGAGAAAGAATTTTGGATTTCAGTATTACACATAATCAGTATATAAATCTATAATATTTAACCTATTATAAAGGTTTTCTTGGGGGCAGGCAAATAATACAATTGAAGTGTTACCTCAGTTAATAAAATCATTGTGTGCTAAAAGAAAATTGTGACTTTATTGATTCCTTCCTCCTCTGGGATTTAAAAGGACTGATATCTGGACATACCAGATCAAAAACTTTGGTAAAGAGGAACTGTAAGATTGCCATCATAAGTTATTAGACAACTACTGGTCTCATTTCTTGAAATAAAAAAAATGTTGATGACTCTCTGCCCCCCCCCCAAAAAAAAAATAATAATTGTTGAAGGGAAATCGTAGTCATGAGTTTTGTTTTGACTTCTAGAGGATTTATCTTTTTTTTTTCTTTTCTGCAAAGAGACAGGAAATTAATATTTTAGGATTTGAAAGCCATATAGTCTCTGCAGCAACTACTCAACCCTGCAGTAGCCATAGACAATACCTAAAGGAACAAACAGGCTGTTCCAATAAAATGATATTAAATTCAAATATCACGTAATATTCACATGCCACATGTATTTCATCATGTTTTGACATTTTTCCCCAACCATTTAATAATGGAAAACTCCTTCTTAGCTCAATTATAAGAATAAATGGCAGGTCACACTTGGCTGGTGGGCTTGCTGACTTCAGTCCTAAAGTGGTAAGTTAGTTCCTTCACTGAGGTATGCTTCACTTCCCTGAAGTTAGAAGGAAGGGTCAGAATCAAAGGTAGAAAGATAATGAGAGCCCAGTTGTAAAGAGGGAGAGATGACAGAAAGGAATGGGGTCAAGGGGAAGAAATCTTTGCAAATATGTGTTGTTTTCCCTGTGAAGTAGTCACTCAGAACATTAGAATGAGGTTTCCTTGGCACCATGCTTTTCTTTTTTCCTAGACATTTCAACCTGTGTTCTGAGAAACACTGTCTCATTTACTCCGGGAATCCACCTGCCTATCCCATATGATTTGAAGATCAAGAATTATTGTTAGCTTCATCTGTCCTTCCTTTCAGTACCATCGTAAATACAAAATTAGCTCCAGATAGTTCTAAAATCTCTGGCTCTTATCTTCCAAAAAAAATGGAAAGGATCTTTTGCTTTTCCAGAAGACCTTGACATTTATTACCATAATATTTTAAAATTTATTTTAAGATGGAAATCAAATTTTCTTTCAATATAAATTTAAATGTTTCTCCCTATTCTCTATTCAATATTCAATTCCAATGTACAGTTTTCTAGTTTTCTTCCCCCAGATTTTTTCCCACCATAGGAAAGCCAAAGAGGAAAAAAAAAAGTGAGCTAGAAAAATAAAATGATTAGAAGTGTTGTATTTAGCAGGTGGTAGAAAGTAGAATAAAGAGAGCAAAATGATCAGATCTGTCTATATCTCTGCTCACTACAACCTTATCTCATGATAAAGTCTTGAGCGTTAATATTAAGATAAAATACTTTAACCTTTAAGTTTATGGGGCAATGTATTCAAGTTTTTCAAATCAATGATTACATTCATGCCCTACATGTTTGTACAAATTATAAAATCAATTCTTTTTAGAAATACTGTAAAATTATTTAAAATTGTGTACGTGCTGTGTGATATTTCTGGTTTCTTTCACACTTAAGATTCTCATTGAGAATAAAACAGGTTTTTTTGCATTAAACTGTAACATGATTTGGCATTTATATATCCTGCAGGAGATAGCAAAACACTACCTGCTTTGAATTGGGATATCTAAGAAGGTTTCTGGATTTAGCAATACCCCAGATACCAATAAATAAAGAAAGAAATATTTTAAAATTGCTTTGCCAAGGATAAGATTTATATGTCTATTTTTACTTGATACCAAATAAAGGTACCCTTTTTAATCCAAGAACTCTGTGCCATCTTCCATCACACTGACATTTTCTACAAGCATTTCGTGTTATATTTAATGTATTTTCTTTTTCTTTTTTCCTTAATGTGATAAGGAAATTTGTTTTGCTAAATATTGATTATTTTTTTTTAAATTATGGTTACATTTGTCTACCTTGCACATTGTCAAAGAAGCTTTTACTATTTTCAGTGCTTTCTTGTACTTGTTGGTTTTGAGTAAGAAAATAAATCATCTAAAGAAAACTTCAAGGCATCTAATTAAAAGAATTTATTTTCCAGAATGATGCTGAGCTTTCCATGCAACATTAAATAAAACTTTCCAACAATGCAAGAGATGTTTATCACCCTCCATATGTAACTGGATAAGCATAGTTTGGCCAAAGGTGAAAATTTCCCAAAGCTGTAATATGCTGAAGGATCCTTGTGATTTCTCTAAATGTTAAGTTTACTTAGTTACTTTGTAATGTTTTGTACATGCTCATTCAACTTTGAATTAGAGTAATTAATCTCATTGTATATTTGACCACAGAAAACCAAATTATATCTTTCATAATTATTTTGTATTCATAGGTTATTGCTTTTACAGTCACTTACTTGATTTTAAAACATTAAACAGTTACAGGTATGTGACTGCTACAAAAACAAGACTTTAAACTCTTTGATTTTACAAGTTCCAGAGAAGGCAAATAGTTTTTCATTTTATAGTGGTTTTGTGTTTGCTTTCTTGATTTCCAAAATTATGACAAAAAATATCTTCTGGTATTTCATTTAACTATATTTTCTAATATTTCATTAATATTTGTATCCAATCTTTATTTTCTTTACATGAAACAAAACCAAAGGTAATTCTTACTTCATATGTAACATATACTTTACCCTGTGGGAGACCCAGTTGAAAGATGATGATAAGCTAATTACTTTGAAAGTTTAGGAGAAAATGATTAGAAACTGATATGAGCAAAACTAACAATATCTAGCTAATAAATTAGGATAAAATAACCAGAAATATTCATGCTTATTCTGCAGAACATAATCTCTGAACATTTGCAAAAGTACCCAGGCTCTATTCTTGGATTAAGTGACATGTCTGCATTTTGCCATTTGTTTAGAATGGCCTGTTGGCTATATCATTTTCCCTGTATAATGAAATAATAATGTAAAGAACCAGCCCTGAAAGCAGCCTTTATTTTTTCTACATCATACTTCATAATCCTAAAAGGAAACATAGAGGTAAAGGTTACAAAAGTGTTTTCTTTGCCACACCATGAAATCTGTCCTAGTTGCAAGTGAGAGGGCTCCTGTAGAACCCTTTCTTGCCATCAAGAATCCAAATTAGCAACAGCTTGCAATGATAATCAGTTCATTTCAGTGTACTCAAAATGGGCTCATTATTATTAATTTTTGCCAACTCCCAAGCAATTCATGAACCATTTTTAGATTTTCAAAAAAGCAGTTCATGAATCAGACAAAAAAAAATTTAAAAGGAACCCATCCCACAATGAGATGATGACTCAGAGTCCTTTGCTGTAGCTGTGTCAACTGCCGAGCATCTGAAATCTGATGAGGATGGGGCTGATGGAGAAAAGGCCATGATGAGCATGGAACAATGTGTTGAATTTACATGTTAAAACTTCTTGTTGGTTTTGGCAATTTTGCTGAGGATTATTGAGAAATCCATAACATCTGGATGGGGGGGAGAGGCTCTACTAAAATGATGAAGTTTATATTGGTCGACAAGACTATAAATGGAAAAGAAAGTAGTTTCTTAACACAGCTGTTTCCAATTTTGTTAACATTTTAGGCCAAATTCATTTGAACAAAAAAAAAGAGAGAGAGAGAGAGAAATAAGATAAAACTCTTATGTTTGAGATATACTCTACAAGTCTGACTTAATGTACACATGCTGAAGATATTCTTGACTCAAACTAATATATCTTGAGAATTGACCAATGAGCTAGACTCTAACCTGTCGTTGAAGTGCATACTAGTGTTAGCTGTGTAGCCAAGAAACTTGGGATGACTTAAAAAATCAAATAATCCCTTTGAATTAATTTGTTTTTAAGTGAAATGAAGCCACCAGACTCCAGGCACTCTTTTGAGGAGCGGTATGTGTTGTGTCTTTCATATCTTAGGAAACGATTTAGTTTAATGTGTAGATCACTGGTTAAATCCCAAGAGAACTAGATGTTCTTTGCACTTATTGTGTGACTTACTCATCACTTACCCTTCTGCCCTTGACTTTCTCCTACTATAAGATGAGAATAACGAAAGAAGACAAAGAAAATATATGCAAAGATATTTCCTTATACTCTTCAAAAGAACAATGGATAAACCAAATTGCTAATACGTATACATATGTATAAACAGATACATACAAACATATACGTATTTATTTCTATTAATGTCATTTGGGCTTACAGTTTTTCATTTTCTTCTTATTAGTTTTCCGATATCTCTTTTAAACGTTTTACGAAGGAAACTGAATGATTGAAAATCCCCTCCTCCATTTTCAACTTGTCTCCTAATTTCCTCTTTTCCTTTGCTTTCACTTTTCTGCAATAGCAGCCCTGAACCACCTTTTTGTTCTATCGCACAAGTAACAAAAATGAAATAAGAACCTCAAAAATAAACAGGCTCCACTATTGTTTTCCTTTTATGGATCCCTGAAGTCATTATGCAGCTGAGTAAAATGAGAACAGCATCTTTGTAAAATGTTCTGTTAGCTTGTTGATGCTTTTTGGCTGGAGATGACTCTTAAATATTGATGACAATTACAATTTACTTCCTATGCTTTTATTTTCAGAATTCAAGATTTCTTTTCAGGCATGAACATACCAGTATCAGATAGATTTGTTAATTCTCCTTCACATAAGTAAAGTCTGGGACAGCAAGATGTTTTAAAGATCATCAACAATATGATCAATACAGATTGCCAAAATCAATTCTGGAGTCTGACTCTTCCTACTGTGAGCAGTTGTCACAATGTTCTTTGAGAAAATTGGCAAGAAATGATAAGGATTCTGTCAACAGACACCCATCAATAGAAAATAATCCCCCTACAGACCTATCACAGTCCTTTTGCCTTTTCTTAGCAAATAGGTCATCTATAAGGAAATTCTGATTGAATTTCATGATTATCTAATTTAATATGAGCTCTTATGTAAGATCTTTCTTTGATTTGAATAGAGAAAGAGCATTAAATGGAAACATGCATTTCTCACTTATAAGAGAAGCAGCACCTACTACATCAAGTTTGCTTGAAATCTCTAGAAGTAATTTTCAAATTCAGACATCTCTCTTCCAAAAATCTGACACCTGAGCACCTTATTGGTAGACTGTGGTGAGGGTCATATTTTGATTTTACATTTTAATCACCTCTAAGCATCTTTATATGTGTATATTTACTTGCCTGTCTCATCCTTGATTTTACAGCTCTCCTAAGTTTTTTCAAGGATGCTGGGAATACCAGGGTTCTATGGATAGTTTTCATGATAACTCTGAATTTCTTAAAATTCAATAAATGTATTTCTGTTTATGTATGTGTTTATATTGCTGACAGAATGGGAATTTTAATAATTATCTGATTTACTATGGAGTCTATCAAATACCTTTGAAAGGAAGGGTAGAAGAAGAAGGGGAAAAGTGACCTAGAGCAAAATGGTTTGTTAAAAATTGGTTAACTTAACCCTAGCTGGGCATTCATTTAGTTAAGAAATCGTATGCTTACTGAGTGCCTGTGCTGAGCCATCAATGGAATATAACAATAAGAAATGCTTAAAGACCTTATATTCAAGAGAAAGGAGAAAGAAAACAAAGCATGTCGAGTTTTAGGTGAGGCAGAACTAACTCAACCTCCCAATAATTTTATATTACAGTAATAAGAAACAGTGTAAAATTGCTATACACACAGGAGGTTTTTAATTTTAGGCAACATCTTCTATCATTTCAAAACCTTGCTATAAATCAATACCTTGCTGGCATCGATGACAATGCTCTACACTTATACTTTATGCTAATACTGAGTACTGTTGATGTTAGAGCAAACAATTCTTTGCTACGAGGTGTTGTCTTTTGTATTTGTCTAGTTGCATCCCTCACCTGTACTCACTATATGACAGTAGTTCCTACTCCCCAACTTATGACAGCCAGATATGTCCCCAGGAGTGGCCACGTGTACCCTGAGGGTAAAATCATCCCAGCTGAGAAACTCCATTTTGAAGGACACACCTGTTCAAGCCAATGGCAAGGTGTGTGGTGATGGATACTTGTTTTCATTGCCACGGTGAAGAACTTCCCACTGTCTTGGAGAACACTAAATCTTCCTAGATTTGAATTTGTAATTCATCAATCTACAAAACATCCGCTAAAGACGAATGCTTTTTTACTCAAAGGGAGTTTCTCTCCCTCCTCTTTTTTTTTTCTTGTTTACTTGTATAGTAGCTTCTTTCGGTTCTGTTGCTGTCATCTCTACTAGAAAACACCTCAACTTCAGTTCCATGAAAAAGAAAACAAAGGTAATCTAAGAATGAGCAGAAGAAAATGAAGAAAGCCAGTGGAATTAGATATGATAGAGGCAGGGAATAGGAAAGAGGAAAGCAAATTGAAAAAAAAATGAGAAGAAACATGCAAAATGGGAAGAAAATCGTCAGGAAGGCTTCTGCAACGCATGCTGCATGTTTATTTTGAATCTTTCCCCCTGGGTTTGAATTCTGTATTGATCACAATTGCCACCATTTACCTGCTTTTTCTTTCATTTTGCTACCTATCTGACCTTTGAGTGTACTATAGAGTTTTCAGGCAATTGTCATATTCATGATTTCATTTATAGTCACAGCAATTTTGTGATTAAGTCGATTTTCCCATTTGCAGTTGAGCATGATGGAGCAGGGGATAGGCCAAGGGGCCAAATAACAAATACAGTTCAAGATCCCTTGATGTTGTGTCTATTTCTGTACCTGCCGTACAGAACCCATGCTGTGCAGTAGGTGAAGGCACAGAAAATCCGAGCTGGAAATTTTACTCTTATGCCTTTTTCTCTCTGTTTTAGTCACTCCTCTAAAGAATTTAGCTTAATGTCTTTAAGAACTATGTACTTGGATTCAGAATAACTTGATCTTTAAATTCCATTTCCAGGAATCTGATGCTAAAAAACCATGCAAAATAAAATAGGCCCTATGAATAAAGACAACCAAAGAAGCAGTCTTTATGATGAAGTAGAATTTTAAGCATTCTAAATTTCCACTCATAAAGTATTGGATAAGCATTGGTGGGAATACACCACACAGCCATTAAAAATATATATGAAGACATAACAGGACAGTGTTAATTGAAGAAAGTGAGATATAGCACAATATACTACAAAGTATACTAATACAAGCATTTATTTAAAATAAAGTTAAAATAGTGACAACAACTTTTCTTTGACTCTAGTAATATGGGTAATATTTCCTCTTTCAACTTTTCTCTAATTTCAGGATTTTAAAAATAAAAGTAATTGAATAAAAGGGATGGCCAATGAAGAAAAATTATTCAGAACCCAGGAGGATACCTATTGCAGAAAAAAAATTTCCTAGAACTTAGTATAGTTTTTGTTTGTTTGTTTGTTGCAATACTAAGAATTGAACTCAGGAGCTCTGACATTCAGCTACATCCTTAGCCCTTAGTACAGGCTTTAAAAAAAACATGCAAAATCCTTATCATTAGTGCAAACTAGTTGTGCATAATAGTGAGATTCATTATGACCTGTTTGTGCATGTGCATGACATAATTTGTTCAATTTAATTTCCTACTAACTCCTCTTGCCCTCTCTCCCTTCCTCTCCGTGATTCCTCTTCCTCCATCTTACTGGTATCCCTTCTATTTTCATGAGACCTTTTATCCCCCTTCCTTTCTCTCTAACTTCCATGTATGAGAGAAAATATAAGACCCTCAAATTTCTAAGACAGACATATTTTGCTTAAGACGATACTCCCTTGTTGCACCCATTTTCCTGCAAGCAACATAATTTCATTTTTCTTTATGACTGAATAAAATTCCATTGTGTATATATACCACATTTTCTTTATCCAGTTATTTTTTTTGATGGTCACTTGGGCTGGTTTCATAACTTGGCTATTGTGAATTGCACTGCTATAAACATGTAATATAAATATAAGCTTTTAAAAATGAGCTAAGTGGAGGAGGGAGAACAAAAACTATGTAGAAACCAAAATATAGTCAAATATTTAAAATGGAACAAAAAGGTCCTGAGACAGTTAATGGGTCAGTTGGGAAAGAAAAGTTCTATGTTTTAGAGGAAAAAAAGTTACATTTCACCCCAACATATTTCTGTACTATGTAAATTCTACTATCTAACATTGATGCTGATTCTCTGTGAAGAGACATAGACAACCTAAAAGAGATACCAAAGGGTTTTACTTTCTGTCTCTAATTTGGCTTTTAGTGTTGACCTGACTATACTCTGAGGAAGATTTTAAGATTTTATAAAAGAAATTTAAATAAATGAATTTTTGCAGAGTTCTTAGAAAATTGTCTGGAACAGAATAAGCACTATTTAAGCCTTTGTTATATAAATAGTTTACTTTAGAGTAGTCTGACATGTTGCATTAAAAAGTTTTAAAAAAACAACTCCTACTCTCTGAGTCCCAGAAATTAACTTATAAACATTATGCCTTCTTTCTATTGCTTAAGAAAAAAACTACAAAATTTAAAAGGCAGAAAGCAAACAACTTTTTAAATTTTTTTTCATTAGACTAAAAGAAGTGAAAATGGGTATATTCCAATTTGAATTTTAAAAATGAGCAGGTAAACTGTCTTTAAAGCTACTATAAATTACCAGCTTAATAATAACAAAGAATATGTATGGCTATTTATTCTTTATGTTCAGTAAAAATATATAGTTACTATGGCAACTACCAAATCCCATAGTGTGTGTGCTACCTCCATGATCACTTTTTATTATAGAGATGAGTAATATATCATCTGGGTTCTGGCACTAACTACTTTGAAATGCCTTAAAACACACATGGCTGGTGCACATATTCACTATTTTTGACTCCCTTAGTTCTCTGACATTAACTATACCTTAAATTTTAACAGCTTTGCATTTCAGATATAGTCTGAATATATAACCATGTATAGCAGATCTAAGAATTGTAAAATTAGAATCAACATCTCCGATTTCTCAATGATTTTGGTTGAGTTTCTCTGAGCTCTACAGAAATACATGAAAGGAAGCTTTTTTTTTCCCTAAAGAATTTAAAGTGAAGTTCCATTTAAAACAATGGAATCTACAGAAAACATGCTCCATAATTTTCAAAAGAAAGAGAATCAATTATAGTTTGTTTTAGAAATTAACCAATGCACTCTTTCCAAGTCTCTGATGATACTCCTGGTACATTTCTGCAGGGTCAACTTAAGTAGAATATGGCAGTGCAACATTTGTTCACAGTGTCTTATAGATTAAATAGTTTCAATTCCTCATATGAATCTATACTTTAGAAAGTCCTGGGAACAGGAACCAATGTCCCACTAAGGTGATTCAGCTGGTGCTTACAAAGAACATTGATTCATGTTTTGTCTTGTCTTCTGGGCTTCCTCTGGAAAAACTCAGAGAGGACATAATTCTTTCTGAAAATCTCATCAAGCAAATAAAAAGACCTAGACTGTCAGGGTCACTGATAAGACCCTGTTCCTAAGAATTAAACCAACTGAAATATGGTAAACTTCTTATTCTCTTCCCCAAACAATTAAAACAGGAGTTGCAAGGAGAGAAATGAAATGGAAATTACACAAATTACAAAATGATTTTAATCATTAGAGATGCCTAATGGTTTTGAGTTGTGCTACTCTTTTGTTTGATTTTTTTGACCTTCCCATGAAGACAGAAGGGCTTTATTGCATTTAATTTTTAATGAAACTGAATTTAAATTAAATTACTGTTACAAAAAGTTAATGGCATACCTTAAGATAATTCTGTATGCCCTTCACTGTTGCAAAACCAAGGTCAGGAATCAGTATTAATAAGAAAATATTTTGTTATGCCAAACTTCCTAGTTTTCTTCAGTGCCAACTTATTACCTATTCATTTGTCCCTGAAAAAAAAAAATGTCCCTGTTATTTCACTAGTTACCTGTGTTGTATGTGAGTGTGTGTGTGTGTGTGTGTGTGTGTGTAGAACAAGGTGGGGGTTCCATCTTCAGAAACTTACTCATATACTCACAAAACTTGCATTATTCTGTAGTTAAGCAATGTTTTACAGACCCATAAATTTTAGGAGAAAAAGGGAAAAAAAGACAGCATCTAAAATATAGAAAGTCCTGGAATAAGACTGCTTATGTCTATGAAATATTTATTTAAACTCTAAATTATTAGACAAATGTAGGAAAAAATAAATGTATGAGATTCTAAAAGAGAAAATGCTATAGACTTTTCAAATGATCCATTAGACATTGATAGGGTTTATATTATTTTGTAAAGTTTCTGTTTACTAAGGCTTCTTGAGGTTGAAATAAGAGGAGTGAGATGAAGATTAAAAAGTAGAGATGGATAAATAAGTACAAAAGAATGTTGAATGAAACTAGATGGGAAAGTATTGCACACACACTAAAGAAGTGTGTGGGGATAACCATCATCAGTTAGGGGCAGGCGTGAAGGTTGTATGTGTTCAAGAAACACTGGAAGGCACCACAGGGTGACTAATGGGCCTGAGGACAGAAACATCAAAACAGCCATCAATCATATTTTCACTAGAAGTTTATGTTGAGAAGAGCAGCTGAAAACAGGAGGGATCTGCCTTTCCCAGTCCTGGAGGAATGCAGGGCAGGGAACTAGGAGGGTCTGGGAGGCTGAGTCAGGACAGCACCTGTGACTCTCAGGGCTCCATTCCAGGACCAGGTCCCACACTGAGCAGTGACATGAGTGATAGAATAACACATGAAGAGGAATAGAGATAAGAGAACCAGATGAATAAATGAAAATCTAGACCTGTGCTGCCAGCGAAGTAGCCATGTAGTATTGAGCACTTGCATTGATACTAGTCTGGGTTGAAATAAGCTGTGAGTATAACATATACACCATATTTTGAAAATTTCAAATAAAAGTGTAAATTATCATGAATAATTTTAAAGTATTTGATTTGGGTTGAAGTGATAATGTTTAAGATAAATTAGATTATACAAAGTGTGTTACTAAGTTAATTTCGCCTTTTTCCATTGTTTTCAAAGTGAATAAAATTTAAATTACCATTCTGCCTAGTATTTGTGACTGTTTTTGAACTTATATTGGAGAAGTTGGTTTCAACCAGAGTTAGTTAAACTGTGGTTTGTGGGTCAAATCCAACCTACCATCAGTTTTTGTAAACAATGTCTAGTTAGAATATACTCTTTCTCATTTGCTTAATTATTTACTCTAGAGATGGTAGAGTAGAGTAGTTAGGACATAGAACATTTGGTATGCAGAGCCTAAAATATATATTATCTGGACTTTTACAGAAAACCAAAATTAATCCCGAGTCTAGACTAATAGAGGAAAAAAACAGCCAAAAATATCCCCCAAAGCAATCCAGCCTACTTCTGAACACAAAACAAAACCAGCAAAAGAGAAACCTTTCCTGAATTCCATGTCATTTTAGAAACTTGGCAAAATTAATTTCACATAAAAATGAACAACACAGATGAACCAAGTTAAATCCCATAAAAATTATTACATAAAAAAGAGAATAGATAGAATATTATCCCACATCAGAAAGACAAATCCTCCAGACAGAATCTGACACTACTATATGAGAATGAACTCAAAGACATCAAGAAAAAAAATACAACACCAAAAAAACCCCACAAATCAGAATTATAAATGTGCAGAAATATATGACTAAATTAAGAAAATAATTAAAAAGAAAAGAAAAAAACACCTTTGAAATAAAGACTGAACTTGAAAGAACATAAGGTTGATTAAATACAGCAAATAGTATCCCTTATAAGAAATGAAAAGTAGAAGAGAGGAACATTTAGAAATTAAAATAAAAGAGATAAAGATGATTCAAATAAAAGAGATAAAGTGACAAATGTTTAAAATGAAGAAAAAAAAAAACACCATTACACCAAAAAGTATACTATGGCTCTTGTATAGTCTGATACTCATTCAAGTCTGAGCTATGGGCTTATAAAGAATACTTGGAACAAAGGCAAATTCATAAGGCCATCAGATTATTGATTAAAGTTCCTCACTCTTTTCCTAAATACTAATACCTAACAGAGACTAATACAATAGAAATGGGACTTTTGAAAGATCCCAAAATTATGAGGAAGACATTCAGTCTTTCAGCACAAGAAGACACTGTGTAATCTTTTAAAAATTGTTTTAATAGAAGCAAAGTATAGAATAGTGGCTAATAGAGACTGGGGGTGGGTGGTGAGGGTCTGGAAGATGAGACATTATTTCTAGGGTACAAAGTTTCAATTCAACAGGAGGGATATATTTTTGAGATCTATTTGGTGACCTAGTCAATAATAATGTACTGTATGTTTAAAAATCACAGAGTACATTTCAAAGGATGTGAGGTGATGGATATGTAAATTAGTTTGATTTAATCATTCTACATTGTGCATATACACCAAAATATCACATTGTACCTTACAAATGTATACAATTTTATTTGTCCATTAAAATGTATGATAATAATAATTTAGAAAGGTACCAAAGATAGGCAAGTAGACGGAAAGTCTTTGCCGTAAAAAAAAATCTGGTTGTTTTTTAGACTCTATGCCAACATCTAATCGTCATGAGTACGTCATTTTCCTTCCTTTTTCTACTTTTGGAGTACAGAAGTAGTCTTCCAAAATAATACAGCACTGGAGATATATGAGTAGGAGATAAAATTAAAAATTTGAAAGATCTGTTGTCAAATATTGCAAATTGATGAAATGTTAGAATAAGATTGTGAAACGCTTCATCTTTCAATTCTCCAGCCCCTGCTCAGTAAAGGAAACTAACAGGGAACATATTGATTGCCCGTCAAACCAAAGTCTACACTCATGTAATGGCAAGGTGGGTGTGGGAGCTAGATGATGAGAAGGAAAATGAGGGAATTTAAAAGACGAAGGACCTTGGAAGAGGGGGATAGGAGCAGGAAGAACACAAGGAGGACTATGGGACATAATTTCAGATTGTCCTTTTTGTTCTCTTTTAAATGCAATCTTATTTTTCAATGTTTCTTACACATGTAACATTGATAATTGAATGCAAACTTTAGATTCTGAACAGTACAAAGCAGAGTATACTAACAATTCTTTTAATCCAAGCATTAAACTTTTAATAGAATGTTAGAATTTAGAGTCAGAAAATATTTTAGAGAAAATAAAGAAATACAATTCAATCCTTATTCCTAAGAAACATCATTTTATGGGCTAATATATGGAGAGTGAGAGTCAAGCAACTTGCACTAAGCCTTAACAGAGTAGGTATAAGAGTTTATGTCCCCAAATCACAAAACAAACCCCTTAATTAATGCTAAGATCATGTTAATTTCTTCAACAATTGCAGGACTCATGGAGTTTATGGTTAACTAAAAATGCCTTTTTTCCCATTTTAAATTGTAGCATTCATTTGCCAGTAACTACTTTTAGCTATTGGTTTCGTGTTTACTTAAATTAAAAATGTACTTTTTGAGTGAAAAAACACAATTTATATCAAGTGCTGAATCCCTTGTCTGCAGAGCTTTATAAATTCAATTACACTGTAAAATAACACTTGAAGCAGATACATTCATTTATACTAATAGGTTAGTCAACATTGTATTTGGTGCAAACATGGCATTGTGATAGCAAAGTGTTTCTATTGCTATCTTGAATTTTAGGAAAATGCCTGTGTATCCTTACTTGTCTATATATGTATGCACATTCCACTTCATTTAGAGAGAACACACATGGGAAAAAATGAATCCTTGTATTATTGTCCTTTTTCCACACTAAAAAACACAAATATAGCTGTATAAGTTTATACAGCTAACTGTGAACTAGAACAAATTTCTCTGATTACAAATAAATTCTCAGGTGCTTCTAAATATTACATGCTAGTGTGAAGTCTATAAAAATATAACAAATGAGATAGTAAGGCTATACCATAGCATTCCATGTAAACATGCTCAAACCTCAAAGAAGTGTTATGCAACTTGGGACTAATTTTTTTTTTTTAAATTTGGCCCAGATACTTAATATCTTACAAATACATTTGAAGAACCTTGTATATCTTTTCTAATTCACTTATTTTATGTACCTTCTCAAAGGTAATTGTTTTCCTAGATTTGGAGTTTATCATTCATTTCCAGGCATGTTTTGTACATTTACATTCAACAGTTTTAAAACATGTGTATGTTTTTTTAAAAGTGTATGTTTTTTAAATATTTATGCAGGGTATCACCATTTACATAATATTTTTCAGCTTAAGTATATTCACTCTATATCGTTATTAGTTATCCATGGTGACACATATGACACAAACTCATTCATTTGACCTGGTGCATAATATCACTTTGAGTAAATTAATTTATTTATTCTTCTATTAATGAACATTAAGATGTTGGCAATGTTTCCCTATTATGAACAAAGTCACAAGTGAATACTCCTCTCATTTTTCTAGTATATCCCTGAATCTATTATGTTATGTTTAAACATCCATATTTAAGCTTTCTGGGTTGTACGGCATGAACAAATTTAATTTCTTTGGAAATGGTCAAATTGCTTTCCTAATTGGTTTGACAAACTAACACTAAATGCTTACATTATTTGCTCATACAATCAGTCCTTCACAAATATGGGTTCTGTATCCATAATTCAACCAACAGTGAATGAAAAAAATAATTGTAGTGATAATTTTGAATACCTGAAATAGGAGGAATAGTACCTCTGCTCTTAATGCAGCGATAAAATTGGTGTCTCCTTTATGATAATAATAAATCTAAAGAAAAAAGAGTAGCCAATATCATGGAGAACACTGAAATGGTAAGAAACACAGTGAGTTCACTTGTCACTAGTTAAGAATAAGTATTGATGGCAAAATAGAAGGATGAAAACATTTGAAGTATACCACACAGATAAAAATAACAGATCACATGCTTTCTTGAATGAGTGATTATATTAAATTGAAAGAAAGACAATAATGAGGAGCAATAACAGTTCTAAACATCTGAGTTACACATGTCTGCAGTGTCTCTAACATAATGATGGCACACTACCAAATCTATCCATGATTTCACTTTTAAAATCAGGAATTTGCTATTATAATCATTTCAAGATACTTGAAGGATGATATCTGAATAGAGTAGATAATATAAAGAAAATTATGCAGACAAGTCTTTGAACAGTTAACAAGGTAAGGTGTGAAAAAAATTGTTTAGGCTAAAACTTGTCTAGAATATTGACTTAATGTGATGGCATTTTCCAGCATATAAATGCTGAAGAATGCTATACTTTATTCAGAGCACTTGTGAAAACTCCTTATTTTGGTTTATGCCTTTCCCATTTCCTAAACTGCCTCTTCTAAGCAGAGAAATGTGCCTATGTAGTCTATATCTTTATTCCTTATGTACTCATTGTGAAAAACATACATTGAAAATGAAAAAAAATGGGAATAAATCCACAATTACACATGCACACACATACAGAAGCCTTCTCTTCTGTTCTTTCTTCTCCCTCAGAGGGATCATACAGAAGATGTGTGCTCCCATTTATTGATTTGTTTTGTTTTTGGTACTGAGGTACTAGTGATTGAACCCAGGGGTACTTTACCACAGAGCCATTTTATATTTTTTATTTTGAGACAGGGTCTCACTATCAGTGTCTCAATCTTAATTAACATCATAACAAGGAAGGAAATCAAATTATTTGAAAATTTTGAAGGATTCAATGCCTTGCTAAATAGGAATGTGTTTAAAAATTTTTTAAATATTCCAAACTGGTACGATGTCCACAATAGAAATAAGAAGAGGTACATGGTATCTTTGATGATCTTGATAGCAATGGAATCTTTCCTTAAATAAGTTTATGGTGTGGGTGAAATGTTTATCTTCATTTCTTCAGATTTAATAGTAATTTTAATATAAATATATCATAGTTCAAATGCTTTTTAAAAATTTTTAATTATCCTATATTTGTCTTAATTCCATATTACATTAAATGATTTCAATTACCAGCACAAAGGAGTACTTAGTAATTGCCTGAGTTAAAATTTTCACATTTTTACAATTAAAAGTTAGAAAGTGGGTGGAGAGCTCATTTTTTTTCAGTCATTTGTCTTTAGTTATAAATATTTATAACTTCTGGCATAGAATGTGAAATGAACAACCGACTTTGAAAGTAATGAGCTTCACGAGGCTTGCAGATTACCAAGAACAATTTTAAAATCATCTCTGATTTGGAAAAATCATTCCAACATTTAATATAAAGTAGTTTATCAATGTTTTCTAATTTTAGAAATATTCAATAGGATTCTAGAGCAGTACTGTCCTAGCTCTGTCACTGACAGTAGATTTTAGGAAAATGAGTTAGTGTTTCTGTCTTGAGTGTACAGATGTGTGTCCCCATGATAGTACCATTTGGTTGTGGTCAGTGCTGGGTACTATATGACCAAGGCTTCACTTCTGTTCTTTCTTCTCTCTCAGATGGATTATACAGAAGATGTGCTCCGATTTATTCTTCACAGTTTACTCTTAAATTCATTTTATCCAATTTCTGAAGTCTTTTTTAATCACATCAATGCAATTAGCCATATAAATACCTTATTTCCATTTCTTCCCCAGGTTTACATACTCATCTGAGAAAAATCCCATTCCCATTTCTCCTTAGCCTTTCCTCCTCCATTTTCTTCTTCTGCCCAAACAAATCTAATCTAATCTGGTAATGCATAGGTTTTCTGGATCAAGGAAATGGAAAGTAACTCATGATAAAAACACAAACAAATTAAAAAAATTACAGGATCAGAGCTACTGCTTTCTGTCACCTTGGCTATATCCAAGAGGTCTTTTTTATATGCTTAAGTATCTTTCTTTTCCTGCTCCACTTATTTATTCTCTTTCCAATCACTCAGTAAACATTTTTTTTTTTGAGTTCTCACTTTGAATGACACCATGGAAATGTAGTAATAATTAAGGTACAGTTCCTGACTAAAACAGAGAAAAAATGTAATAAGAGCTCATTTTCTTTTCTTTTTTTTCTTTTCTTTCTTTTTTGTAAAATATGTTTTAGTTGTAGATGGACACAATACCTATATTTTATCTATTTATATGTGATGCTGAGAATCGAACCGAGTGCCTCACACATGCTAGGTAAGCGCTCCACCACTGAGCCACCAGCCCATAAGGGCTCATTTTCAACATTGTTGACTTAAATACATTTACTGTAGTAGTACTGTTTAATCATTTATTTCAGAACAAATAGGATTTACTTTTTTTATCACAGATTGAATAGGTTGTGCCACAACTGACAAATGGTTACATGAAAAGAATTTATATAATATTGTTTTTATAGGAAAAAAGTAGTCTGAATTTTTCAATGTACTACTTAAAGTTGTGGTTGTTTTGTATGTATTCTGGTTGGAATATTATGTTGAACTTTAAAATGTAGCTTTTCTGGGAAAGTATCAAAATATCTCCATTTCACTGGGTCTTGTTTGTTCGAATTGTGTCTTCTTTTAAAAATGGAAAAGTTACGCATGTAACAAAAAGCATACAATATAAACATGGCAAAAAAAAAAAAGGAGAGATAAGGAGAAATGTAAAGGAAAGCTGAAATGCAAACCTTGAGTGGGACGGGGGACAGGTCAGCCAACCCAGGAGTAGGACAGGACTGCTGTCAGGGTTGCTATGGTTGGAGGGGGCAATAGAGATGGGGAGGATTTGGAGTATTTGTGCTAAAGGCTCCTTTTGGGTGCCTCTCATAAGTGTCTGCTTGAAAGTGAACCTAGGGGTTAAGAAACTTGACAACTACATCAAAGTTAGCATCCTTTAAAAAAAAACTTAGAAGACTGAAAATAAATGCTTAAACAGAAAAATCACACCTCTACCTAGAAGTGGGTTTCAGAATAAAGTATAGAAAAATTCAGGAGACAGTCTTAACAAATCATTTGTGATTCTTTGTGACACAATGTAGTGGTTTCTTTAGTTCCCCAAATTTTACTACATAAAGTTCAGATGATTTGGGGCTGGACAATTTTCAAAGCAGATAGCTCCTAGTAGCTAGCAAGCATAGATTTTAAAGATTTTATAAATTTTGGGCAATATATTAGAATATATAAAATGTCACAGAGTAGCTCAAAATGTAGACCTATCTGGGATTATTGGAAATAAAATGAATTTAAAAGGTAATCTGAAAATATATGGCTTAATTTTCCAATAGATTAAGCAATTATTTCCCACAAAGATAGTAAGGACATTTTTGGGGGGCAGGCAGGTATATCATCAGTAAATGAGGTGATCTTATGGAGTTGAAAAATATTCTTGTCAATTAATCATGAGATAATTAATTATTTGCATTTTATAATGGAAAAATTGGGGTGGTAAAGAAAAAAGGGCACAGTGAAAGGTAAGCCAGGAAACGAGGTTATCGCTCTGGGTGTACATGCACTCCATATTTGCTGGTTAGTTGATTGTCCCATGTCTACATGTGTAATAGTTAAACCAAAATTGTCTATAGTTTTAAATAACTCTGCTCTCTGATATGGACAGTTACAAATCTTGTGGTGACAGAAATTTAAATTATTGGTTTCTTCCATTTTCATACCTGTTTCAGAAACTCAGTCACTGAAACCCTCATAGCTGTCAGTTGGATAGCTTTAATGAATTTTCAGTGTTAAGTCAAAGACATCAAGTTTGTAAATTGAGTCACATGTTTATACACGACTTCCCTTGGCTCTTGATAAGCCATATTGGAATGCATTTTATTCAAGCAAATCACCTTTGTATTAGAGACAGAATTCCTAATGTGCATAATGTTCCCTAGCTTTTAATATATATTTCATACTGTGAATATATTATTAAATGCAAATAAGAGCATTTAATAAAAGCATATTATATAAGCATGACTCTGGATTCCTCTGAAAACTTTTCAAATTAATTTTTAAGTAGTTTGCTTTTGTCAAAATAAAATAGGGTTCATTTTGAAATATGATGTTCATATAAAATAAAATAAATTCCTAAATATATGTTAAAAGTCTTAATTCCTAAGTCTTAACTATTTCCTTTTCCTCTTCACTTTAATAAACTTATAAAAATTAAAGTCAACTACACAAAAGACAAAAGACCTATGTTGAAATTATAGAACTCTCATAAACAACAAACAGAAAAAGTGGAAGGAGAATATTTAATAGTTTCAATTTTCCAATTGTACTACAATAAATTCCACTTAAGATTGTTTTTGAACAATCAACAGAAATATATTCAAATAAAGGAATCATTTGAGGAGATAATAAAACATTAAAGATCAGTGTTAATTTTTTTCACATAAGCAGCATGTTCCTTTTTAAATTTTTTATTTGAAAATATTGCAATCGTAAATGTTTCTGCTAGAAATTAATTGTTAAACATTGAGAAAGACTATATTCTAGCTGGATATTTCTATTAATAGAATTAAGAGAACTAGAACTTAATTGGGGAAAATTTATTATGAGTGCAATCAGTCAACAAATATTTATTGACCATCTATCTGTCAAATTATTAATACTGAACTAGTGGATTTCAATTTAGGGAAGAGAAGACACTGAAATAGTATGGGATGCAGGGTCTACATTTTAAAAAGTTTTAATCCAATTTTCTGTTAGTAGCTCTGTATAAACTCTACTCTTAATAATTTTCAAGAAGGCACAATCCTCCACAGAGTTAAGATGAAACTAAGAGTTAGAACACGGAAAGATTTAGGAGGTGTTCTAAATAGTTAATAAATATGTTCTTGCTGAGATGGGATTAAGACCAAGTATAGGAGGTGTCTACATTCACAGAAGTGAATGTCACATTCCCATTTCTGACACAAAAATTTTATTTCATCCCTGAAAACAACCCCCTTCATTAGTGAGAGTACAATTGCACTACTCGGATGTGGTTATGCAACTTTTCAATACCAAAAGCAGCATCACAGTTCCTGTTTTTCTTTTCCTTGAAAGGAGGTGAAAATCTGACAGCTCAAAATGAAGCAAAAATTCAAGATAAAACAGACACCATTTTGTGCCCACTCAGTCTTCTTTCCAGGGTCATACATGTGTAAGTAGCTGTTTGTTTATAGTCGAGACCTTCTGTGGGTAAAGCTGGCAGAATATCAAAGACATTTAGCATAGATATTTCATTTTCAATGCATGTGTCTATTTTTTTCCCTGTTGATGAACCAAATATAACACATGCCGATGATTTTTAGGAATTTATTTTAAATCCTAAGTGTTTCTTTTTTCTTTTTCTGAATGTTCCCAGTAGCTGGGAGACAAGTGTTTACTTCCCACTTCCTTCCCAACATAGCACTGAATGGTTGGGTGGAACTGAACATAAGATCGCATGTTGAATTTTCTTCCTGTAGTATCTCTCTCTCTATCTACTAATCTACTAACTGATCACAGCTCTATCAATCTGTTGATCAACTTTCATTCATCTATCTATATGATTCATGGGAGAGAATGTAAGAATATGGACATAGGGCCTTAGGGAAATGACTTAACTTCTCTAATTGGCTAGTCAATTAAAGCAATGCAATAAAATATTCATTTTATTTGAGATGTTGTAAAGTTTAGATAAGATAACCTATGCAAAGAGTTTACTTGGCATGCATAAAATGTTCAACAAATGTCAAGAATTATTTTGTTAATAATAATCACTTTCAGAATAAGAGGTCATAAACTTGAAGTAAAGAACATTTGAAATATTTCAGTTTAATATATGTAGCAAGGTTTCACTCATGAAATGGACCTTATGATTTTAGTTAACTCTAGTCAAAACTGCAAAAGTTTTTTTTTTAATTTTTTCAGCTTCCCAGTTTTGATGTTTTCCTAATAAGAATAACATATTTTCTTAATGTTTCTTCCTTTTATAGCAAAAAAATTATTTATAGTTGATTGAAATTTAAAGTCAATGTGAACATCTTGTGATAATGTTCGACTTTGTTTTGAAATGATGTCTTGACCCATTTGAAGCTCAGGCTACAAGCTGGTGAATTGCCCTTTTTGAGCAGCTGATTAATTCCACACACTCTGGGCACCAAGCACCTGTCCTAATTTCCCCAGGGCCCATACCAGATAATAAAAAGAGCTCTGGTGCCCTCAAGTCTTGGAAATTACTCAAATTAGCCAGTCCACAGGGAGTCTAAGGAACCTATAAAACTCTACAGACTTGCCCTACATAAGCTGCCCCCACCACTCCAGCCCTCTCTCACCTTGTCCCTGGGTGCATCCCAGCTGTGGTCCTCCTTGGCAGCCCTCTGCCTTGGGAGCTAGCTACAGTAACAGAGTTTTGCCTCTCATGTGTACAAGTATCATTGGGTTATGTTCCATTATTAAGAGTCTTTACAAAACACCCTCTCAACCAAGTTTTTAAAGACTTTGTGTTCTGTTGTTAGATAAAGGTATTTTGTTTGTTCAAAGAGTTTTATTTTAAATATCTATTTTGTAATTATTTTCAAAAGTAGTACATAGTGATGTTAGTACTTAATGAAAAACAAACAAAAACTCCAAGAATTCATTAATATGATTATAAGTAACTAATATTAAAGTTGAGTTACTTTCTAATAGTTTTTCCCAAATGCACATATCTGTTACATCCATATTCACATATATATGTGAATATATATATCCATATTCATATATATATATATATATGTGTATATATATATATATATATTCACATATATATATGCATATATATGTATATGCATCTAGGTGGAGATATAGTCACATGTCTATTGATACAAAGAGAAATCACTCTAAACAAATCAGAACCTGTAGATTTCCCTTAGAATTCATATCATTATACAATTAGATAATTAGTTGTGAACTTTCTCATAAAAGCCTTATGATTTTATCTCTTTATAATAAACACCTTGAGGGAAAAAGCTGTGACCACTGTGTAGAGGTTTCCAAGCACAATCCCTGACAATGAAATGATCTATGAATATTTGTTAAAGGAACAAAAATAACTGTATGAACACTTTATACTTCCTGCTTTTGAAAAATTCACATAATCTTTTGATGTATATCTTCTAACTTTATACTATTTTATATTTATGGTATTTGTCAAAGGAATATAAAATATCAATAATAAACATTAGATCAACTATATCATTCCTGCTGAAATGCATTCTAGACAGTTCCCAGTTTTGCCTATAAATGACACTGGCTCTTTCCAATTCCCTCCACTCAATTTGGAGGGTAGTGTCATATGTGAGGTCATCTTATCTAACAGTTAGGCCTTGGTTATATAATATTCCAATGAAACAAGGATGTGTCCAAAAACCTGTTGTATCATTCAAAATAAGGGGAAATGTTTACTGTTATTAATTTAACTGGAATAAATAATTCAGGAATAAAATTTCTTGTGTATATCTATGCAACAAAGAGAGAGCAGAATCTTATAAGGATGACATAAATAGTTGAGCATTTGCCCAACCCAAAGCACTGTTGATCAATGGAAAACCAGGCACAGGCATCAGCCATACACACATGTTCTGTCAACCTGGAATTATTCTTAGCCTTGTTTTGAATAAATATTGTGTATATATACATATGTAGTCAGTGAGTTAAACATTAACCCAATTGCAATGGAAGCAACATTTTCTTCAGAGGGAAGGTACTATTTGAGTTGTTCTTATCCAGGAAAAGAGAAGTAGAAGTGGATTCCACATAAAGATAATGAGATGAACAAAAATTGAGAAGTGTAAAAACGTACATGAGGGGTGTATATCTGTACTGTCTCACATGATACAAAGCTAGAGGAATGAACTGAGACCTTACATGTGTTTAAAAACAGCTTATTTTTTTCTATTTAATACTCTGTAAAGTCTGCGTGTTCTCAATCAGAGGCAGTTTTGTCTCCAGGGAGATTTGGCAATGTCTGGAGACAAATATCTCAGGGATGGAGGACCAACCCCCTCAAAAAAGAATTTTCAAGCCCCAAATATCAAGAGCAGTAGGTTAAGAAACGCTGAACTAGACCAATGGTCTCCAAAAATGGGATGTTTGCACCTAAGAAATGATAACTCACGAATGTTCAGAAAGAAAAAAATAAATTTTATTTTTAATTTTTGCATTTTTAACTTCTTAGTTATATATGTACACAATGCATTTATTTAATTTATTTTTTAATGTGGTGCTGAGGATTAAACCTAGTGTCTCACACATGCAAGGCAAGTGCTCTACCACTGAGCCACAAAACCAGACCCAAAAAGTAAAATTTTATAGTTGTTTTATTTAATTTTCTAAAAAAAGTAAAGCAAGTTTTGTGGCATGCAAAGTAAGTATTTGTGGAACATGCATGTACTATATATATATATATATACACACACACACACACACACACACACACACACACACACATACACAATAACAGTGGTTGTTCAATTTGTTTTTAACTAAAGAAGTAAACAAAAATACCTGTAGACCCCTGCATTAGACATGTAAGAAATTAAAAACATTTAGATGGGTAGATTATAGAAAAACAAATGTAATAATAAGGGGAAGTTATGAGAACAAAGCTGACTCTTGAGGTATGAAGAATAGTTAGGCCTTTGTTATATAATATTCCAGGCAAGAAATCAAAAAGACATGCCTTAAGAACTGTGAATAGAGATGAAACAAGGAGATTGGCTAAAGACACTGTTTCTGAGGTAGATTCAATAAGAATTTTGGGGACCTAATTGAGTTTGGAAATCGAGAGACATTGAGTTACCTGAAGGTTTCTAGGTAAGTTGTACCTATTGTTCTTTCTTCCTCATATTCCAGATGACAGTTTTCAAATCTCTCTGATTTCTGTAAAGGCAGTGCTAGAATTTTGCTATCAGAAGGGTTAGTAGGCATGAATTCAAGCTATGGCAGCAGGAAGGAGGTTAAAAAAGAAGGTTTTTTATTAAATAAAGAAAATACAGGAGAGTTGCAGACAACTACTTGGTGAAGAATAGATCCAGTTGGAGTATTGAAGTGGGAAATATGGAAAAACTTGGGGCTCTGGTCTACAAGTATAATTTCTGGGTTTACAAAATCTAGTTTTTAAAGTTATTTTATAGGGCTATGTAAAAGACTATCATAAATATCAACATACACCCACAAAAGTAAAAGCCTGTAAAAGGAACTTAGAAGATTAAACCACTTGGGAAGAATGAAGAGAAGAAAATGATGGTAGAGAATTTTATATTTGGTCTTAATAAATGTCATCTTCTGAATTTTTCTCTTCCTACACAGTTTAAGTAACAGTAAGCATGTCTCATCTGGCCCTCCAGATCTCTCAGTGCTCCCCCAAAATTATTTAAGGCCAATGCTGGTACTGTATTTTGTGAAATAGAGATGTTATAAAAGAGAGGGGTGAGGGAGAGAGAAATTCATCATAGACACATTTGCTGGAAAAGTCTGGCAGATGAACAAAACATGATTTTTTGAGAGGCTCTGTAATGGATAGTTCTTTTTCTCACTTATGTACTTATGTGAAACTAGGAAAGAGTAAAGTGCAAAAAAAATCTAACTTAAAAAAAAATTAGAAAATCTTAGCAGCTTTGACTGTAGCAACTTATAGTTAAGTTATCCAAATGCTCTTAAAACTGCCTTTTTATTTCCTTTCATTTTGACACCATAATATAATGTTTCATTTCTCAAAATCAGGATGTGAATCAGATAGATACAGTAAATTGATAAATTCTACATCTGTGATTTTCTCTTCAGTAGTAAAAATAATGTCATGTCTTAAGGTCAGAGATTATTAATCATAAATCATTAAAATTACTGAGTTTCAAATATTTTTCCTATTTTCCAGAGAAAAGAGCCAAGAAGCATATTTAAAATTTTCACATTTCTTCCACACATTAGTTGGGTTACAATTTTTATTTTTAAGGTAAAATTAAACAAATATGCCTACTCTGGGGAGATTTTATGAGCCATTAAATTCAGTTTAGATTACAAGAAATCCAAATCCACAATAAAATATGTTGTTGAATTGTCATTGTACTTACTATTTTCTTTATAGCTTTTTGCATATTTTGTATACGTCTGTCACATTATTTTGGAATGGGAAATATAGTAAGAAATGGGTTTTGATGCTAACAAATAAGCTAAAAATCCTTCTGCTATCCCCAGGATGGCATATTGAAGGCATTTTTTTTTCTTTAATAACATCTACTGGTAAACCTTTAGAAACTGTGGAAACTCTAGTGAGAGGCTCATAACATGGAACCCTGGGATAGGAAGATTTCCAGGGTGAGTTGCTGACAGAGTTCATACTTTTAGTCTTGCTCCCTCAAACTGCTATCTACAATTCCCATTTAGGGTTACATGCCCCAAACTATTCATACAAATGCCTAGGACAAATGTTTCTGATATTCATACTGTGTTGGATTGTGCAATGCTTCATTAAAAAGGCATTTTGGGGGAGGAGGGAACAAAGGAATCTGTTTTATTAAAATTTTAGTGTTTGTGGCATTTCTTTTTTCTTTTGGAACTGGGAACTGAACTCAGGGGCACTTGATCACTAAGCCAATCCCCAGCCCTGGTTTTTTAAATTTTATTTAGAGACAGGGTGTCACTGAATTTCTTAGCACCTCACTTTTACGGAGGCTGGAGGAACTCCCGAGATCCTCCTGCCTCAGCCTCCCAAGCAGCTGGGATTACAGGCATACACCAATGCACAGCCAGCTGTGGTATTTCTTTTAATGATATGATCAATTTATGGCTGAACTCCACAACTAGAGTTCAAAGTCTTTTTGTTGGAAGAATTTTCCTTGCTACGACCAACAAAATATTTTTCTGCCTTCTGGCTATAAACACAATGCATGAAAAAACTTTGAAAGGATAGAAATGAGTGACTTTCTGGAGATTTCTTTGCACTTCTGTGTGTCCCCTATGCGGGGGGGGGGGGGTCTTATATATCAGCCTCAGGATAGACCCTGACTGTCAATTTTACATTGCTAATCCTATTTTTCAAACCAAAATAAAAAGAAAAAAGAAAAACAGGAAATAGTGACTTTATCAAGCTAATTGTTATCTAATAGTTTCTGAAATTATAGCCAAAAGCACAAAGCAAATTATTCTCTTTAATTCATTAGATATATTGAAATACAGTTTCTATGTTGTAGAAATGGAAGAAATTATGAGATAAGAAGGTTCTTGGATCTTTCAAGATTAAAATGTTGACAATAAGAGATTTGCACTTTCATACACAGATGAAATAGAATATTGGTTTGTTAGAGACTATCTGAATCTAGAAGCATGTAGAAGCAAATATTATAGATACTATTTGGAAACATATCTTTCAACCACAGGGGTACTTTAACCATATTTGGTATATCCTGCTTTCCTTCCCTTTGCCCTGCAAACCACAAAACACTAAAAGCACATATGAAATCATAAATAATTATCAAAACTGATGTATAGCCTTCCCGAGTTAATGGTTTAAGAACAAAGCTGAATGGTCTAGTTATTGCAGTTTGTTGTTAAAATAGGAAACTGAAAAAAAAGCCAGATTTCAGAAAATGCTGAACTGACTTTTGGTTCCATAAATGAATAGAGCTTTTTGTTATTTTGTTTTTCCCCTGAAGTTTTTTTTTTTTTTCTTTTTGTTTGTTTCTTGCTGTGCTGGGGATCAAACCCAGAGCCTCTTGCATGCTAGGCAAGTGCTCTACATAAAACTGAGCTATATCCCTGGCCCCCAGGGTTTTTAAATTCATAGAAATCATTTAAATATTAATTTGTAAGTGGAAAAGAAAGGGTACTATGTAGAAATATGCAAGAATAACAAGCCACACAAATGCTAAATAGTAGCAACAAGGGTGGTATTAGTGCCAAATGAAACTTTTTTTTTTGTCAATTAGTTTAATGTCAAGATTGAATCATCTCAAATATTCACATAACAGGACTTTGCTAATCACTGTGAAGTGTGGCCTGGTCCAGGGGAATCCATATGTCTTTTCAGTTCCCAGATCGGCACTGCACAGATTTCTGAAACTATTCTCTATTAATGTCCTGATGTAGACAAATAACACGAGGCAAATAATACCCATTTTCCTTCTACCATTACTTCATTTTTCTAGACTTTCTGTTATATTAGTAAGAATAACCTGCTACTTAAAATAATGTTGAGTATCAAATAGTAACACTTAATTTAAATTCATGAAAGGTAGTATACATGGAACAACACTTCACTTTCTATGTTTCTTATTAAAGGTTTTCTTCACTTATGGCCTGGGAATTTGGACACTTGAGTTCCTATACTTTTGAACTCAACAACTCATCTAAGAGATACCTTCTAATGCTTAAGCACTTCTTCTTACCACCACCTGAATTCTGGGAGAAAATGTTACATATTAACTGGTTTCTCAACATGTGTGAGAAGCTCCTTTTATCTACTTGGGAATAAAAAAATCAGGAGTGTGGTCAATGGAAGAAGGTAAATAGCATATCATTTTGTCTCTGAGCATTATTTTGGAAAGGTTTAGATCCTTTGGGACAAGTTTGTAAGAACAAAAAATAATAATAATAAAAGAGGGAGGGTTGTGTTTTCAATGAAATACTTCATCCTTTATTTTATTTATTTATTTATTTTTTTTTATTGGTTGTTCAAAAC
This sequence comes from Marmota marmota marmota, assembly GCF_001458135.2. Lineage (NCBI taxonomy): Eukaryota > Metazoa > Chordata > Mammalia > Rodentia > Sciuridae > Marmota > Marmota marmota. The sequence goes on along the minus strand of NW_025999900.1, from coordinate 29,596,607 downwards.
ATTATAAAGCTCTTGACATATCATATTTCATACATTAGATTCAAGTTGGTTATGAACTCCCAATTTTACCCCAAATACAGATTGCAGAATCACATCGGTTACACATCCACATTTTTACATAATGCCCTATTAGTAACTGTTGTATTCTGCTACCTTTCCTATCCTCTACCATCCCCCCTCCCTCCCCTCCCATCTTCTCTCTCTACCCCATCCACTGTAATTCATATCTCTCCTTGTAAATTTGCCTGCTCTGTGTACACATTCTATGACTTTGGCCAATTTCAGATTTCTCATTCACAAAACCTATAATAGTTTGTACCTGTTATTAAATCAGTATATATAAATTCTTTTTGTTTGTTTCTTGCTGTGCTGGGGTTCAATAAATTCACTCACAAAAAAAAAGAAAAAAATAAATAAAACACAATTTTGAAATCTCAAATGGTTAACTATCAGAAAAATTCCTGTGGTTTCTAACTCAAAATTGAGTCTCAAATCTGATTAGGTGAAACCCAAAATATTTTCTTTTTTTTTTCCTTTTTTGTCTTTGTTTCCTTTTTCAAACTATTTGGATATATAAGTTATACTTTCAAAATATTTCTTGTGTTTCCATTAATATAATATCTGATCAAAGTATTTCTCATTGAATCTATTGTGTGTGTGTGTGTGTGTGTAACTATAAAAATTATGATCAAGGAGGAAAGAGGGCTTGTGGTTTATCCCTTGTCCAAATCTACTGAAATGGATCCACTGAAATTCATGCTTGCTAATATTCTCTAATAATTTGCAGAGTTTTGTTCTCCTTTTGTTATATTTGGAAAATATGAGCATTAGATAGCATGACTGTGTGTTCAGACTGCCAAATGCCAATAGGAGCAGACTGCACAGCAAGAGAAGTGCGTTTGTTTGACAATGTGTTATACACTATTGATAATGATTTTGAAATTGAAATTGGTACTCTTGCCTTTTGCTGGGTGATATGAAGTTTTAAAATTATCTTTAATTTCAATTAAAGAGCGATGGTTAGTGCTGTTGTTTATGTTCAACCCTCCTGTCAGTGCATGGGTATAATTATAACATGTAAGGTTTTAGTCTCTCAAAATGCTTTTGAATTTTATCCAGGACAACATATTTCTTAAGGTATTTGCATTTATTCAATAGAGATTATTCATGATGCTGCTTGTTTTCTTGATTAAATTGTGTTTACTCACAGTTTCCTGTCTCCTCTGTTTCTATTTCCTAAGCCAGGACCACTCACCATCATAGCCAGTAATAGACTTTGGGATTTTCTTCCCAGCATTCCTGAGCTACTATTAGTTACTTAAATTCTTAGTGCTCCTGTTATGCATTAGAGAGAATGTAGAAAGAGTAGAGTTTCTTGCTTTCTACCAACATGCAAATTGGTTAGCAGTTTGCAAATGTCAGATTATAGTTTTCATTTTCCTTACAACAGCTTCCTAGTTAATAAATGAAGATTATTGTACTTGTTTTACACCTGTTTCCAATATCTATGGTTCTGCAAAAGACTGTAAAGAACCAGGTAAAAAAAAAAAAGAGTATTGATGCAAGTATGTGTTTGTAATTGAATATATTGGTGAATTCTCAAAAAAAAAAATAGTGTATCTAGACTAAACTAATTAATTAGAGGAGATTTCCAGATTTTAGTAGCCCCTAGGCAATATCAAGAGAGAATTTCGATATGGTTCTCCATAAATCACCCCATGGGTACTTGCTGGAATGATAGAAATTAATGTTAGGTTGTCTTTTCAAGTTTCTGGGAATTTTAAAAAATCCATACTATTTTTGTAAAGTGTCACAGACATATCTAGGAAATCTCTAGCATCCCTGCATAGGGACCTGAGAAGAGAAACCTAGCATTAGTAGGAGGCAAATATTTAAGAATTACTAAGGATCTGGCAGGGTTCTGCTATTCAAATTTATTTTCTTATTAGAAAGACAACTTAAAATACATGTGCTTCATATATTTACCTGATTAAAAATATGTACCAAGTAAATGAGAGCCTTTTGTAGGAGAGTTTACCAACTAGACAGCCATTGTTCTTTTACCATAATTTGTAACTTGGTACTCGAGAGGCATTAAATGTGGTTCTCACCAATGAGACTTGGCAGAACCAACTCAAGAGGCCTTCACTTTTGTTTCATTTTGTTGTAAAATAGAAACAAAGTCTCATGAGGAAAATTCTCTTGCACCTCCCCTTCCACCTGCTTCCTGTGTATAAGCATGACAGCACTAAAGTCTGGTACTGGGACAGCCACTATAACTCTATCTTGATAATGATGAATTAGGAAGATAGAAGGTGCCTATTATCTTGATAGCATTGCCTGGTCCTGTGTCATTCCTGAGAATCCTTGTTGTTAAACATAATCAGTCATATCTAAGTCACTATTGATCAGGTTTTCAATTTCTATAGCTGAAAATATTTCTACATGAATAACCCCACGTATTTGAGTGTCTATACCAGTGGCTTTCAGACTGTGTGCATCACAGTCACCTAAAGGACTTGCTAAAACACTTTGTCGTTTAAGTTTCCAGGTGATGATAATGACGACAATCTGTGACATACTTTGAGCACTAGAGCTCTGCCAAAGGATTTTTCTAAAACATAGATCTGAGTTTCGTAAGCCAATGTAAGCAATGTATCAAAACAACATACTGTGCCCCATAAATATGCACAATTTTTATGTGTCAGTGACAAATAAAAATATAAAAACCATTAAATAATGCATTATTAGTATTGCCCCTGACCCTTCAAGACAAAAGCCAAGATCCTTGGAATGCTGTCTAGATCTGTTTCTTCAACTTTGTCTTGTCTCCTCTGTGGGGACCCTTAGCTCCCTATACACTCAAATGCATGCTATTCCCTGAAAACATTTTATTCTCTATAGCCATTTTCCCCTCTGCTTAGAACATACTTTTCTATTATTTTCTTGACACTTCTAGACTCTATCATTCAAGATTCTATCATCACTTGGCTAAGTCACTGCTCTTAGTACCCTATATTGTGAAAGAATTACTGATTTTTCAGTTTGGACCATGTAGTTGTGTCTTACGGCATTTAGGTATTTATCTCCATATCACCTATGCCTAGCACAGGTGCTAAAACAGCATTCAGTTACAAGGCTTGCAGGATAAAAGACTATTTGCAGAAGCATCAATGACCTTATATGTTTCTTACATAGTGATTTTATACTCTAGGCTGAAGTAGAACCTCCATTATTCTGGCCCTATTGTTTATAAAATGTGTAACTTAGTAATCTATCATAAGCATTTTCACCCCAGTTTAAAATAATGTCGGTTGGTGACCTTTGAACATGATCCTTTATAAGGGAAAAAGTCCTTATTTTATCTCAATTTTTGGTGAGATAACAGAAATTGAAACCAGAAAATTCTCACAGAACAGATGCCCTTGCAATTGAAAAGCACTCCCTCTAATAATGCTTGGCATAATTTTTGTTAGGTTTGTATCTCTGGTATAATTACATGATGATTTTAATGGAAATTATAAAGAAGTATTTTACAAAGAAACAGAATATTTTATGTGCAGTTATATGTAAATTTACTCTTATAAATATGCAAGCTTTCTTTTTCACATGGGTATTTGCTTAAGGATCACTCTGATAAATGCAAACAAGACTCATATTATTTATTAGAAGATTGCTGAGACATATAACAGTAATTGTCATACCACTCTGTAGAATTCACTTCCAGAATCTGCTGTTGTTCCTATTGACTGATAATGTACAGTAAAAATTGCCACATTTACAAATTCTGTTGAGATATTAGAATATCTTAAGATTTTTTTCTTGTCTTCAGATGCATAAACCATTTTTTATGTGCATGTTGTTACTTTACCCAGCCAATCTGGCTTTCAAATGAGGCAAAAGCTTTAGTTCAGCAGTATGATTTCTGAAGATCTCACGTCAGTGTTCACCTAATAAATAAGAGAAAAATCCACTCTTCACCTGTGGAACCTTGTTTTATATGATACAAAACATCAGAAGAGTAGTGTTCCATTACTAATTGTATTTTCCCAAGACTAAAAGGTACAAAGAACATTAAAATCTATTTCACAACATGATATATACTATTCTTCCCTCTTATAACCCAAATAGCAACATTTTTGTAATAACAATTGTTTTAAAAGCTTGAATACAGTTCCCTTCAATTAATACAACAGCTACTTGTTGAGAGCCTTCTCTTTCATGAGCACTGTTTAGCTACTCTGGGAAGCACATGGATGCATAGATGCTTAATCACCTCAAGTAAAGTTATTTTGCTTGTGTGGCATTTTAGAGTGACTTCAGGAGATCTGTGGCTTGGTTTCAGTCATGACAAGTGTCCTTCGCTTATTTCCTAATTCTCTATATATCGAAACGTTTAATGATAAAAGATATGTTGTTGTTTTCTAGATGAAACTGAGGAAAGGTCACGATAGGGGTGATTATGAGATATTCTCAAAAGATGTTTTTTTCTAGCCAGGCATGGTGATGCATGCCTATAATCCCAGTAGCTCAGAAGTCTGAGGCAGGAGAGTCACAAGTTCAAAGACATCCTCAGCGAGGCCCTGAGGAACTTAGCAATAACTTCTCTATAAATAAAAAATTCAAAAAAGACTCATCATGTGGTTCAGTACTTAAGTGACCCCGGATTTAATTCCTGGTCAAACAAAAAATATCTACAATTTATATTCTGAAGTATATGATCAGAAAAGTTTATAAGATGAAATGCATCTCAAAACATGTAAATCACATATTGTTGAATACTCTAGGTTTGACACATTCGCTCCCTTTTTATCTGTTGTATGACATGCTAGTATATTAGAATAACCAGGCAGCACATTAATACTTGAGGCAGAGGAAGCTTGTAAATGCCTTGTTGGCACTGTTGGCATCATCATTTCATGGCCAGTAAGTCACAAGGTACTTAGGGTGTGAATCTTCTCCCCACTAGTGGCAATGCAGGCAGATCTTCCAGACTTTATCTAAGGACTTTCTCAGGAATTCATCATCAGGGAAGGTGAAGAAACTACTTTGACACTTTGTTCCAGGAGGACCCAAGACTATCTACATCCACAAATATTTCCTAATTATCAGGCAAATGAAACTGTTTTACTGTCTGCCACAGATTATTGAATTTGCATATTGTGTCTATGAAACTTATTTCACTATGGTTACTTGAAGCTTGACTTGTACTTTTGTATAAGTGTACATTGGCAGCATTACCTGGGCCTGACCACAATCTTGCATGAACTCCCTCTCCATCCTAGCTGGGCACTTGACACATTACTGGGATTTGTACCCTGTATATTCACTGTCACTCTTGATCTAGCCCATCCTCTACTGGGCTTTTTGCAACCCCTCACTCTGCAAATGTCAGCCCTATCTAATGTCTTGGAAACCGTATTTTTGTTGTTGTTGTTGTTGTTGTTGTTTTTTAAGTGAAAGAATAGAAAGAATAAGGAAAAGGAAGGAAAAAGAGCTTTCTTTTTTCTTTTCTTTCTTTCTTTTTTTTTTTTTTTTGCTAATTCTTAAATGTTTCTCTATATTAGATTCATTTGTAAGTACACAGAAGAATTTTTTAATTGGCCCTTTGAGGACAAGTTTCTATTAGGTACACATGATTCAGCTCATTCCAGTTTCATAGTTTTAAAATACAAACAAAACAATAAACAGAACTGGTATATAGGAAGACAAGTCTCATTCTCAGGTTACACCAAAATGAAATACATATTAAAAAAAAGTTTATTTAAATAAATCACCCTGTGATTAGAGGGCACCAAGAAAATAAAAACAAGATCTATAGCTATCCATGAAACAGTAAAAAAAACAAACTTTCAGTTCTCTTGGCTGGGATCTTAAGGTCCAGATAGATTCTCAATGATTCCATATTTTTCAGATCCCATGTATGGGAGTAAAACACATTTTAGCAGTAGTTTAAATGAGAGTAAATAATATTTGTATATTCTTGGGAGATAATAGGTAGAAATACTGAAATACTCTTTGTAATACATAAAAATTCTTTCTTAAATTTTCAATTCTTTCTTTGAATGCATTTAATTGTGTAGATTAGTTTAGTGCAATGTGTCAAGTGCTATGATTCAGATGAGAACAGAATTCTCTGGATGTGCATATGACCACTGCCTATTATTATTGTCAGGAATGATTCCCTGAAACCTGGATCTGAGAAGAATACTGAAGGAATAGTCAGCTGAAGATGGCTCACTGGACCAGCAGATATGACAACTCAGAAGCTTAACCAAAACTGTCAGTCATTTAGTGGACTGGATTTTGCATTTAAGGTGGACGGTCGTGATGGACTACATTCTAAAGATGTTATCCTAAGATCTGTTTATCTTGGTTATTCTATCAAGCACTCAGCTAGATGCTACCAAAATAGACTTTGCAGATGAAGATTACATTCCTGAAATGAGAGAAATCATCCTGGATTATTGGGTGGAACTAATCTAATCACATGAACCATTAAAAACAGGCAAATACCTCCAACTAGAGTAAGAGATCCAGACAAGAGGTAAGGCAGAAATATAAATTAGACTTGAAGCATGCTAGAAGAAACTGACTCCCTGTTGCTAACTTTGAGGAAGAGAGCGAGTGGTGTGAGCCATGTAGATGTACTCTGGAAGCTGAAAATAAGTCCCAGCAGAAGGAAAGGGAACAAGGAAATGAAGAGTCCAGTCGCACATATTCAAGGAACAATGTTTAGCCAGTAATTTGAATGAGCTTGGAAGCTAATTCTTCTCAAGCTCTCTTGATCAGAGTCCAACAAGCAAAGATCTTACAAGACCTTATTTTTATCCTTGTGAAATCAATAGCAAAGAAACCAACCTCGCCATCTCAGACTTCCATCCAACCTATGGACTGTGAATGTATCAACTGATGCTTTAAGCTATAAAATCGTAGTAATTTTGTTCTGGCATCATGACATTAAGTTACCATACCATTTTTGGTTATGAACATGTGTTGGAGAACTAAAACAGAAATAATTGTGAAAGATGAGCCTAAATTCAGGCATTTTCAACTGGATCTGATACCGTTCCCACAAAAGACATATGGTGATGACTACAGACATGGTCATATATCACAACTGGGGATAGAGGGTTTGTCACTGGCATCTAGTGGGTGGAGGCCAAGAATGGTACTAAAATCTTATCATGTAAAGAATATCCTCTTACAACAAAGTATTATGCAGTCCAAAATACTGGTAGTATCAAAGTTGAGAATCCCTTAACTAGAAATGGGCAAGCACGGGCTAGATGATCAAAGGTCTTCAATGCCTGACCCAAAGGAATTGACGTAACACCTCCAAGGCCATGGATAGGCATGGATTCTTGTTATGTGTTCTTTTCTCTCCCAAGCTAGATAAACAATATGTTATGTTTCTTTTGTTGAATAAGAGGAAGCAAGTAAGATGGAGGTAATTACTAGAAGCAGTTCTGTTATTTAGCAAACATGTATTGAAAAAGTAGCTAATAAATTAAATCACATCAAGCTTCTTTTTACTTGGCTTAACATAAATAATTATTTGTCTATGCAAGTGGTCATTTAAAAAGTAATAATAATTGCCAAAAAGATGGCTTGCAATGATGAATCATTCTCAAAACTGGAAGCTTAATGATATTTTTGAAAAATATTAAGAAAACACCAGAAGGAAGCAGTCACCTAATTAATTTCCTCTGTCTGTGGTTGTGAAGATGTGTCATCATATTAGTGATTTTTTAATTCACATCAAATCCTCTTCTTGGTTAGGTCATTGTATAATTAGGCTATTGGACATCTTCTTCCACTAAATCCCTTTGTCTTAATCTTTTACCTCCCCCCTCCACATATACACACACCTTTTATCTGCAACTTGCATTTCTTGCATAAGCCCAAGACTTTAATGTTTTTATCCGAGACAAAGTCAGGGATAAAATAAGAGCTCCCTAATCCAACCAACATATTTCATATTGATAAGGCTAATCAATGAGAATAATTCATAAGTCACATGTGTTCAACATGTGCTTTATCTAAGCTGTCAGAGACTGGTTTCTCCCTCAACACAGCAGCTCCTACAACTAGTTCTCACTGCTTATTAGGTTTCATTATTTTGAGTGATTACATTTCTTAGTTAATGGTACCTTATCATTACTGATGCTACAGGACTTCTCTATTTTTTGTTGATTAGGTTATGCTAAATGAATATTTTTGCTGGATACTTTTAATTCTCACACATGTATTGAGTTATAGATCTCATTTAAATTTTTTCCACCAAGCACCACGTGTGTAAGCTCTATCCATATTATTCTATCTGCATCCATCCAATACATCTTTTTTATTTTATTTTTTATTAGCTCATTTTAGTTAAACATACTATTAGGATTCATTTTAACATAATTATGCAAGCATGGAATATAATTTGCTCTAATTCAGTCCCTAGTACTCAATACATCTTAATTTTTCAAATAATGTCACTCTCCCAATGATGGAAACCCATCTTCAATTCCCTACAGTGCAAATGATGCTACTGTGACATGTTACTATGAAAATATCTAACTATTTGTCTCAGTATGTATGGACATGTCAGTGATTTCTTTGGGATACATACTGTAGAAAAAATACTCAGAATTACAGAACACTTATCTATATTTTTATTAAAATAAAATCTATCAACAATCTCTACTGCATATAGAGAATCACCCAGATTCATAACCAGTGGTATCACCTAGCTTTCCAGTTAGTGTTTTGGCTATGAAATTGTAATTTCAATTTGCATTAATTTAATTATTTATGGTTATGAATATCTCTTCATCTGTGCATTACATTTCTTTTATGTAAATTACTTAGCCCATGATTTTTGTCTGTTCTTCTATCATAGCTTCTGTCCTTTTTTAAAATATTATTTAGTTGTCAATGGACCTTTATTTATTTATTTATTTATATGTGGTGCTGAGAATTGAACCCAGTGTATCACACATGCTAGGCAAGTGCTCTACCACTGAGCCACAACCCCAGCCCTTCTGTCTGTTCTTTATTTATAAGAAATCCTTGTGTATTATACATTAACCTTTATAAAGTTTATACATTACAAAATACCCTTTCACTCTTGCTCTTTCCCTCTTTTTATTTATTTATTTTTTTTAATTCTGTATGTAATTGCCCAAAGTCAGCATCATTGAACAGAAAGCCTAATATTGCTTTCATAGTATTTATTTGTTTAAAAAGTCATTTCCTTACCTTAGGTCTCAAAAGAAGAAAGAAATCAGGCTCTGTTGTTCATTATCCATTGAATTTACTGTTCATTATCTATTGAATCAACTGTTCAACTTTGATATATACTTGTAGTCAGCCTTTCACATTTAATTTCACAATACTTCAAAATATATTTCACTGTTATTACTACATTGCACTATCGTCCTCATTTAACATTTGAGGGAAACAAAAGTGCAATCTAGGACATCTGAACTGTGTTAAATATAAAATGTAACTTAGTGATTCACATACTGAATTGATTTCCTGGTTGTGGCTGTGCATCAGATAACAGCAACCTCAAGGGAACTAGTCAAACGCACTCTCCGTTGCACCTCATTGGTTGTGGGTTTTTTGTTCTATGGTAAGTACTTCCCACCAAGAACTTACACGGCTATCAGCCACTTCTAATATATTGTATCTGTTTTACCAGTAATTCCAGTTGTAGTTTGGACTGATAAATCACTAAATTTAATCAGCCAGCCTGGGTGGGTTGCTAGCTAACCATGTACAAAAGAGGTAGAATCAGCTCCACCCTGAACTCATGGACTCAGTGGAAGAGGAGTTCCTAGAAGAAAAGTCAGAAGTCTGTTCCAAAAGAAGGCAGAGAAACCAAGCAAGAATGAACAAGAGGTGTTGAGTATAATAGTGCAACTAGAGTTTAAGTACATTTCCCAGAGTCCATAACTTGTGTACCACGGGAGATGGCCACAGACCTACACCATAATTTTACCTGACTCAGGAGGAAGTTTGTGTGTATTTTGTGGAATACACCAGGATGGTATTTTATGGTGTGTAAAGTGTTTTCATCCATGTTGTCTTACTTGAGGACGTGGCTGGATATGTATGATATCTATGACTCCCATTCTGATTCCTTTAACTATTCCTGGAAATCTTCACTTTGTTATACTGACTAGAAACTGAGTAGCAGTCAAAATCAGAGCTATAATCTCTCAACTTTTTTGTAGCAACAACATGTGGTTAAGGCATTATATTATATTCTTACTGTGATACAACCTGAATCTAAAGTAAAACTAGGAAGAAGTATTGGATCAACCAGAAAACAATAGTGCTTTCAGCAGAGCACATACTGCAGAGTTATGGATAAATGTTGATGTACATTTACCTGTAGTTTGTAGAATCCAGTCCAAGATAACCCAGGTGGATTACATATGCAAAATAAGTTATAGCTTCACATTCCTAGTCAAGACCCCTCACATTCAATTACTCTGTCACATAATGAGAGGACTATTTTAACCCAGCAAGAACATTCTATTACAAAGCAATTCAAAAATTGAAACCAACTTATTACACAGGGCAAACCCAAATGCAAAAAATGAAATGAAAAGTAATGAAAAAGGATAAAATTTTATACTTTGTAATAATGATAATCATTATTACATTAGATTGAATTCAGAACTCAGAAATGTTTCTTTTTTCTAATCTAAATTTAGTTTCTAAAGTTTCATTTGACAACCTGCAATAAGTGATGACCAGTAGAAACCTGAAGAAAAGTTGGTAATGGCTTTATGATGGTAATATATGATTTCTGCAAAGCTCATTTATTTATTTATTGGTTTTCAAACAAATATTTATTTGCAATTTTATTTTATATATTTTGGAATTTTTTAGAAGTCTTAGTTCTATCTTGGGGCAGACTCATGCTTATAAATGTCTTTCCCATGAGAATGACTGTCATTCATTGCATCACTTGCAATGAATGCATTTTTAATTTTTTCCTTTAAAAAAGGTTCTTTGGAGTATGAATAAAATGAAACTGACACATATTTACTTTCCAAATAATGTATTGGACCATGATGAGCATGAAGCATGTACACAAAATTATCATGCAATGCAATAGTATACAGGGATAGAGCTTGCATTTGGAGAAAGGCATGATTTCCAGTTGGTGGTACCAGAAAAAAAAAGTATTTGAGAAGATGCCTTTTAAGCTAGATTGGAAACATGGGTATGGAATATAAAAACATATGAGGTAAAGGAAATAATAAGAGAAAAATTCTCCTTTTACTGTCTGTACTCTTTCTCTCACTCTCATCTGCCTCCCTGGAGCACTAGACTACATATGAGTCCCTAAACTAGTGTCATGTTCTTGTAGAGTTCTGTTCATACCAACACTAGAGTGCTCTGACCTCCACTAAGGGAACAGTGTCTTCCAATCTGATCTCCAAAGTCACCTTCCCTGGAAAGACTTTGAACGTCTTTGAATAGAACTTGGAAATAATCAGAGTTATGCTTTGGGAAGTTTGATATCACAGCAGAACAGAAAATGGTTTGAACCAGAGAGATGGTGATAGGAAAATGCAATTTTGTTAATGTGAGGAAGTATAAATTTGATACTGGACAATGACAGTGTTTAAGTGACTTCTTTAAGATAAATTAGAAACAGAGAAGAAGGTAAATATTGAAAATGGAAAATAATAAATTGAATTATGCTCATACAAAATTAAAGGTGTTGGGGGCATCCAAATGGAGATGTTCCAGTGAACACAGAAATGAGGATCTGAAGCTTATCAGGAAAAAAAGTACATATAGTTGAGTCCTACAAACGATTGACGAAATCATGGATTTAGTTAGAATACACATAAATAAGAGAAATGTACTGTTTATTATTGCATTGTTCTAAAGGTATTTTGTATCAAATGGGAAATTATGAAATGTTAACCTCTAAAGATGTTTAAGAATTAAATAGAATTCTCCTTTGCAGTGGTTTGCCTATTCTAAGAATTCACCCAAACTCATCAAAACCATCTGATTCTGAGATAATTGACCATTTAATGATTAAATAACTAAATATGCAACCTGAGGTTAAAGGTTAATAGGAAAAACTCGAAAAAGAACTAAATACCCAATCCAAGGTTAAAGGTTAGCAGGCATATTTCCCCCTAAAATATAGGAAGCTCAGTAGACACACACTGAACCCACCATCTGTGACATTTATTGTATGTCTTCCTCAGTGAATTTCATAAGCCATTTCTGTGGCTATGAAAAGAAATTGCCACTAGATGGGGACTGGATTTTTAATAGAGGCAGACACCTTTTTCTATCTACTTAGAAAAAGTTAAATTTAAATTCTATATACCATAGAAAAATGTTAAGCACATTTTAAAGCCACATTTTACTTTACTTTTCAAGTCTTTTGGAAACAAAATATTTAATTAGATTTTATAACCAGACTTCTGTCATTCCTCTCTGTTATAATCAAACACCGTTTATGTATATGTATTTTAATTTGTGTGTGTGTGTGTGGTATGAGTCATAGAACCCAGGGGCACTTTACCACCGAGCTACATCTTTTTACTTTATTTTGAGACAAAGTCTCATTCAGTAAGTTGCCCAGGCTGGCCTTGAACATGTGATCTTCCTGTCTCAGCCTCCCAAGTAACTGGATTTACAGGCAGGCACCTCCAAGCCCAGTTTAACTGTTATTATCTTTGATGTTTATATTTAAAATTAAGTAAGACATTGGAACCAATGTGGAAATTGCAGTGATATTGGCATCACCAACATCCATCCACTATTGTCATCAATTTTTAAGGCATTTGTCTAATTTTTTGTCAGTTATCTAATTTCTTTTAAACTAGATTTTTATTAAACACAACAACATAAATTTTAATAGGTTAGATCATTCTATATATAAACTTTATAGTCCTAATTTAATAATATGTACTTTAGTGTATGAAGGCACCTAACTTTGAAGTATCATAAATTTCCAGTTTCTATCTTTAATGATAATTAAGTTATTTAATTCTTCAAGATTAAATAAAACTAAATATTTTCTACAAAAGTCATTTAGTTGTCTGACTTTGCAAAGACAAATAAAATTCCCTAACAATATCATCATTTAGAAGAAACTCAAAAACTCTCTCTTTATGCTGTTAAGCTAAATATGCATAGATGAGTAAAGTAAATATAACCTAAATATATAATGAATTTAAATTGGGTCCCAAAATACTGAAACACTGTTTACGTAAGAGTTGTTGATAATATGTCTTCCTATTCAGAATAAATCAGATCTTGTTTTTGTCCCTCTTTCGAATAGCCACCTATTTGTGAATGGGAACTAGCATCAACACAGTCCAAGGCAATCACATCTCTCACCTATTTTACCAAATTTTCCTGTACAGAGTATCTCTATTCTCTCTATGCAAGCAATTTGACCTCATCACATACAGTATACTCTTCATTTTCTGCATTTGCTTTTCAGATATGTGAATCTTCATTTATTTAATAACTTTCTGGTCACACTTGCTGTGTTTCAGTTTGGTCTTTATCCAGGGGTGAATGAGAGAGAACCAAGGGGAAAATAATTTCCCCTAGTTCATTCTGTGTTAGTGAAATAAGTCAAAGGCTGTTTGTACAGTCTTCTCAAGAGTTACCTTAGAGATCAGAGGACTTAGACAGGCCTGATAAAATAATACTACTGTTTGGTTGCAAATTTGGTCTTAAACAAACAAACAAACAAATTGGTCTTAAAAAAGTTCGTCGAGGTGAATAGGAACAAAATCAGGATCCAGATTCAAGTCTCCTTCCAGTCTTTGGTGAAAAGTGGGCTTAATTAAGAATTTTAAACATAAAAACCAACAACTCTGAAGATTTTGAAAGTTATACCTTGATTCTACCAAAGGCATTTAAATACATAGCAATAATGGTATTTATCTTTATGTCTAATTTCACTTCAAACGTTACATATATATGAAAAACCATTATTACCAACTCTTTTGACTTGTGGTTGAAAGGAAAAAATAATGATAAAGAACTTTTCCTGATCTAAGTGGTCTTAGATTTGAGGAAAAAACAAATTAGCAAAGACAGGATTATGAATATGCCTGAGAAAGACATTGCTAAATGTTGAATTAACTGAACCAGGAGAAGTGCAAGTAACTCAGGAAGAATTAGTTTAGTAATTCTCAACTGGAAACCATATATATTCACTGGGATAAACCAAGTATTTGGAAATGAACTAAATTCTAGGAGCTAGTATGAAGTCTGGATATATGATACCTGACAGTCTGATTAAGCACCACATTTACGGTAGGGTTCTTCCAGATGAAAGGGTTCAAGGGCAGGTAAGACCTGGACACTGTGTTGGAATTCTGGTATGGCTGGGACTCCGTTTGTACTTACAATAAGGACAGTTATGCAAATCTCCATGCTTAAAAGCCTTGCAACATAATGTGGGTTATCAGTGCAAGATATTTTGACACAGCTTAGGTAGGTCAGGTACTCCACCATTGGAATTGAAATTTCTGATGAAAACTTGGTCATAGGAATAAAGGAAACTACATGGATACACATGATTAAAGGAGACCAATGGTGAGTTGGACTTGATGCACATTTCCTAAACTAGGATTCCTTTACTTTCCAATGGATTAAGATAGTAAATTAATTCCATATTTTAGGTGATTTGTGGGTTATATGTAAAGGTTAAGTTGTTCCTGGTTGAGAAATGTTAGGGGTAAGATATAAAGAACACATTTCTTAGCTTATTAATAAATAATTTATTTAATCAAACATCAATATTTAATAAGCCTCTCCTATATGAAAGTCTCTGAGTTAAGCATGATACACAGATAATAAGGTAGCAGTCTAGTACTAGAAATTCTAAAGTCTGTTTATGAAACAGATAAATAGATAAATTTGAAATTGTAGAAAAATACCACTTAATATTACTAAAAAAGTGGTAACACAGGAATTCTAATTAAGCTGGGAGAAGTCAAGAAATGTCTTTGAACAGATGACATTTGAAATGAATCTTAAATTCATATTTTTCTAACTGAAAACTGGAGGATAATGAGAAGCAATAGAGTGTAGAGTAATTAATAATAATAAAATAGCTTCTATTTATCATAATGGTAATGCTTATCACTTAGATATACCATCTTATTTATTTAATATCACAACAGATCTGGGATATATGTCAATAGATCTATTTTCCAGGTGCACAGCTGAGCTCAGAAAAGTGAAGTCATTCTCCCAAGTCCCTTGGACTTGGTAATACAAGCTTTAATTTTTTTTATTGTTTATTTTTGTTTTTTATTCAAAAACACCTACTCTTAATATGTACACTGATTGCGCTGAACTGTCCTAAGAAGGTGAGAAGTGAAGTAAGTCACATGCATAGACTTCATGGAGAATGTTTTCAGAGGAATTGGTAGAATTGAAAAGATAAGAGCTGGATGTAAAGGCCCTTCCATGAAGAGGTAAGAGAAAGGAGAACTAAATTCAAGAAGATATCTGTTAAAGTTCATCAAGATGACAAATTATTCATCATTAAGATGATACAACTTTATTTTATTGTAAGAGGAGGGATTTAGGATATTATTTCTTTTCTTGTCTTTCTTTTTTTTTTTTTTTTTTGGTTTTCAAGTAAAAGGACTGAGACTCAGGTCAAGAACATAAATTAGCCTGAAAGTAAGGTTTCTTTAGTTCCACTTGAGAGCTGTTCTGAGTTTGAACTTCCTTTGATGGTAGATAATCCAGTGATGGAGTGGAGAAGTGAGCTTGGTGAGAGGTGGGAGAGGAAGGCTCTCTGTATGGCACTGGAGAGCCAGAAATAGGAGACTAAATCAGGCAGCCACATACTCATTCCTCTGGTTTTCTGACTAAAAACCTACTAACTAGCGCTTCGGATTTTGATAGTTGAGATTTCATAGGATGTTTGGGAACTGAAAAAATAACAGTGTTTTGGATCATTAATAATGTCCAGATTCATTATGAAGTTGATTACAAGTAACCTGAAAGTCCATTACCTATGTATGCTCCTAAAATTGTGGCCTTTAATGCTAGGATGACTTTGATAACTACAACTAATAAGCCTAAGAATAATTTATTTGCCCATTAACTAAGGGCTTTGTCATCAAAGATAAAATTGAGCTGACTCCAAGTCGATCATAACAAAAATTATAAGACAGAGAGAGAGAGAAATAAAGAAACAACCCTCAGCTGTGTCCTAACTGTAGACTTTTCATTACTATTGACAATGAAAATGAGAGTCACAAAGAATACAGCTGGAATTTTAACTCTTAAGTTAAGATCACGATTTGGCACTTGTAAAATCATCCTTTTAACTTGTAAACAAATCAAATCTATATGGATGTCAGGATAAATACAATATTTCTTTTTTCAACAGTTACTGTTTTGGCACACCTGTACTCACTGTACCTACTAAGAAATTTAAGGTATTTATCACTCTTATTGCCATCTTAACCTCAGACGCAATTATTTAAAATGAAATAAATATATACTTAGAAAACAAGGAAGATATATTACTAATTGTCCACTAGGCAGTCAATTGCCAGTTAGAATAGCCACTTGTGTAAACTCTGTCAAACATGCTGACCCAAACACGTCTCCAGCGATTTTCAACATCTGGCTTAAAAGCTTCCCTGTAATTATTTTCATTTTGCATAAGCAAAACTCACTAAACCCTGCATCTGTGGTGGTGATATACAAAACATATAAATTTGGAGGGATTCATTAGATAATGCCAAAGAAAATGCACCAATGACTCTGTGTCCTTTAACTACTGCTCTTTTGGTGAATTAGCCAGTAGTGAAGGCCCTTTTTCTCTTCAAAAGATTCTTCAATGCTTCTTGACTTGTTATTGCAGTAGAATGTTAATTATATAGCAACTGACAAACAGCAAAGTTACGAAGATGCAAGTACTTTTCCTGGATGCACTTGTTCTCCTTGAATTTGTACAGAAGAGGTAGACACTACAAATATCAGACATGGCACGGATAAGAGGTATTACCTAGGACTTTTGCTACTACAATGCTATGGATCTTATTTTCATACAATAATAATGGAAAGAACGCTTACAACACATTTAATGTGTTATTTTATCAAACATTTTTCTAAATTCTAATGATGCACAAACACAGACTCACAAAGGACTTCAAAGAGTTTACAATTAGACATTAGAATTGCATGTATTTATGAATGAAATGTGCATATACTTTTTTATAATATCAGGAAAATCTTACCATTTTATCATACTTTCCTTAGAACATTGTGTTTTAATTGTAAGTCAGTATGCCACAATAAAATGCTACTCAATTATACTTTGATTTATTAACCTCAGTTAAATAAACTCATCCATATGAAAATGTTCAGAACTGTTTTGAATTCATGTTTATTTTCTTAGCTCTGATCTTTGCTTGGCTATTTCTCTCAACCTGCTCCAGGGAAACTGGAATAGTTGAGGTTGGATGATGTATATTTATTAGCTTCAGAATCACATCTGTGTGCTCGGATTGGAGGAAAGGTCATAAACACAATGAATGTTGCTAGGAAACCATGCCTTTGAGTCAATTTAGTTGTGAAGATAAAAGGGATTTTTTTTTTTTTTTGGTATCAAGATGGGCTATTTGTATAGTACAATGAATAATCATTTTGTTTTGATCTTTGAATTTATCATTTAAAAAATAACACTTTTCATTAGTAGCTTTTCCTATTTATTACCTACTTGGATTTCAAATGTTTGAAATTCAAGACATGAATATAGCTTTCTATGAAAAGAAAGGTTTGTGGCAATTTTCATTTAAAGAAAATAATCTTGTTGGTGAAATGCAGGGATAGCTAATCCTTGGCGCAAAGCCTATGAATCATAGAAAGATTAATAATCAAATAATAAAAGTCAAGGAACAAGTAGCTAAGTTTCTTGAAATAGCCATTAAAAGGATTTTCAAAGCTCAAGTGCTATAAACAACCCTGACACTTCTTTTTGTGTTTCAAAACTACAGGGCTGTGAAGTTGGCAACTTTTCACAAAGATTGATCTAAAAGAAAACAGACATGTTTTACTGGTCAACAATGATTAGATGATCCTTTGACATAACTAAGTACTCCGATTCCACAGGACTGTATTAGCCCACTTAAGTATCTAATTAGAAGCTTATGTTGGCTATGACTATACCTATTGATTTTAAACAAAACAGTTATTTTAACCAGGAAATTTTTATAGAATCTATTTCTTTTGAACAAAAAGTAATATTTGGTGGCATACCAAATATTGACCTTGATAATCCAGCAGGTTAGTACTACTATGGGGATGTGATGATAGTGATGATGGTGATGGTGGTGATGATGCTGCTGATGATGGTGATGGTGATGATGAAGATGATAATGATGGTGATGACAATGATGATTATGTGACTTGTATCCCTGTGTGTTGGTGGGATGGGGGCTTGCTAGGGATTAAACAAGAGATGCTCTACCACTGAGCTATATAGTTACATCACCAGCCTTTCTTTTATTTTTATTTTTTTAATTTTAAGACAGGGTCTTGCTAAGTTGGGATCCTCTAGCTACTTGGGTGTGTTAGCTTTTTGTTACTGTTAAAAGTACTTGAGATAAATAAATTTAAAAAGAGGAAAGGTTTATTTTGGCTCATACGTTTGGGACTGTCAGTTCATGACTGAATGACCATGTTGCTTTGGACCTGTGGCAAGATGGCACATCATGGCAGAGCACATGTGGTGGAGAAAGCTGCTAACCTTATGGCAGATGGTTAGTGAAAAAGAGAAATGGGAGGGGGCAGAATCCCAATACCTCCTACAAGGACATGCCCCTGCATGACCAGAGGCTTCCAACTAGGATCCTCTTCTAAAAAGTTTTACCATCTCACACTAGCATCATGGGCTGGGGACCCAGTCTTTCATATATAAATATTTAGGAGACACCAATGATTAAAGGTAATTTTGATGATGAAATAAAATACCACTTCTTTACACTTATCTGCAAAATGTGTATGTGTGTTATGTACCTTACACTAAAATCAAACATGTTAAGTAAGCATTGAAAGATGTCTATTCTTATGACTGGATACATGAGAAAATTAAGAACTGAGAGACCAGTCTGTGTAAATTCAAGCCTTCACTACAAGGAAGTTTTGGAGTTAGGCTTAGCACAGAGACCTTCGAAAACGAATCCACTGTTTCTCCTGTTACACCATATTGGAAACTCTACATGTAAAGATTCAAGACCCTTAGAGATGTTACTGAGGCTGTTTGCCTCAACACCAACACCCTCAGTTCACAATTCTTGAGTTCCTATGTCTAATTAGTTTTCTATCTTAGCCTTTGTTCTCTGATGTCACTTCTTGCTGCAACCTGCCTCAGAGTTTCTCTCTAGTGATCTACTCTTATTATGCTATGAGCTGTGAAAATAGATAATCAAGACAGAATTATTATGAATATAATAAGTTAAAACAGTCTTTGAGAGACTCTTATTAGTTATATGCCATGACCTTACTGTATTGTCTCAAAACATATACCACTGCTATTCAGGGCCTTTCACTTATTTATTATCTCATTATTTCTTTGCATTGGTGTTATGTACTGAATAGCTTGTCAAATAAATGACTTCTGATGGCTAGTTCAGTTTTTAACACTCATGTATCTTTTTTCTAGACCATGACCTTCACTGGTCCACATAGCTGAGGGTCAGTTTCACCATCAAGTTTTTCAGTATTGCTTATAAAAAGTTGCAGAGAAGTTTTGATTATTCTTTCCAGGGAATGAAACTTATAAGAAAATAATCCTAAGCCACATATTCATGAAGAAGGCTGAAATTTATTTTTAAATGATTTTGTGTGTCAGTAGAATCTTCTAGAAATAAGGGTTTCTTCTACCCATTCATCTTGGGGCTTTAGGGGTCTGACCACTACTCCTGCCTGCTGAGTCCTTCTTATACTGCTTCCTTTGGGAAAAGGTGAATGGTTCCAACATGGCATTTTTCTCCTTTGTCCCATAGTCTAGATCAGCACTGCTAAAGCGTTACCAGTGTCCAAGGCACAATATCACCCAATAAAGCCCAAAGTGCTGGATTGGACAGCTGTTTCCTCAAGCAATCACAAAAGAATCGAATTTCTTTTCTGGATAGTAGGAGATAATTGAACACATCTTTTTTAGAGAAATGACATAGTTTAGGATGGATAAGGTAGAAGCAATGTAAATAACAACTTTGAAGGGATGTTGAGGGAGATGAGTAGAAAAATCTCAGGGCAAAACTTTGGTGAGGGTTGAAAGTGGTATAAACTACTCAGTAAAGATCAGGATAGATATAAGAGAACATTTTTTAGACATATTTAGAAGGCAAAGAATGTAGAACTTGGCTGTTCATTGGGATGTAGAATAAACGAAAGGGGATAATTAAAATGCCCCCATAGCTGGGTGTGGTGGAACAGGCCTATAATCCCAGTGGCTCAGGAAGCTAAGGCAAGAGGATCACAAGTTCAAAGCCAGCTTTAGCAACTTGGCAAGACCCTATCTCAAAATTTAAAAAAAGAAAAAAAAAAGGGGGGGGACGCTGGAAACGTGGCTCAGTGGTTAAGCAACCCTGTGTTCAATCCCTGGCATAATCCCCCAAAAAATTCCCCCAAAGTGGTAGAGATACTAGTAAAGAGGTGGAGATATAATGAGTACTATCTGACAGTAGTTTAGGGTGTAGTGAGTCTGGAATTCTGGAGAGAGTTTTAGAAGAAGAAGGAGGAGAAGGAAATGAAGAAGAACAAAGAAAAGAAAGGAACACAATAGAAATTTCAGAGATAGAATATAAGAATATAAGTGGTCATTAAAGCTTTGTCAAAGAATGAAAATCTGCAAATAGTGATAATTTAAGTTCTTCCTTTCCTATTTTTATGCCTTTAATTTCTTTCGTCTAATTGCTCTGGCCAGTGTTTCGAGAACTATATTGAATAGAAGTGGTGATAGAGGGCATCCCTGTCTTGTTCCAGATTTTAGGGGGAATGCCTTCAATTTTTCTCCATTGAGAATGATGCTAGCCTGAGGCTTAGCATAGATAGCTTTTAC
>NW_025999900.1:29570417-29574951 GCF_001458135.2 Marmota marmota marmota | reverse complement strand
AGAATACAACAGTTACTAATAGGGCATTATGTAAAAATGTGGATGTGTAACCGATGTGATTCTGCAATCTGTATTTGGGGTAAAATTGGGAGTTCATAACCAACTTGAATCTAATGTATGAAATATGATATGTCAAGAGCTTTATAATGTTTTGAACAACCAATAAAAAAAATAAATTAAAAAAAAAGAAAAAAAAAGAATGAAAATCACCAGAGAAGTATTTCAAATAAGAGAGAAGAGGATAGAAACTATGTAAAGCTGACTTTAGTAAGTAACTAAAGAAAAAAAAATGATGTACTAGTGACAGGAGAAACAAGCCAGCCTGGGGTCACCCATGTTAAAGGGAGATGGATCTCTGAGAGTGACCTCCAGAGCTGAAAGCCTTTGATAAGTGAGACAGATGAGGGCTCAAAATTACCCTTTAAATATGGCAAGCAGTGAATCTGCTGCAGGAGAATATTTACTGGGGAGGACGGAAAAAAACAATGATGAAGTTTTAATGAATGCCATTTAGGAGTTGAAGAGAGGACAGACTGAAAAGGCAAGGAGAGAAACAAAGGTATGGTTACAGTGAGATATAGAATTATGAAATAGATGGCACAGATTTTTTTTCTATTTCGGTATAGAGCATGTTTAATCATTCTTGCATGTGCGAAGATAGAAGGCAATGTTAGGAGAACTTTATGATGCAGAATCGTTGTAGAGTGGGGTCTTACAGAGGATACGAAAAATGGAATCAAACACACAGAGAGGTTGATCTTGTCTAGAAAATGATATTTTATTCATATAGACCAGACAGAAATAACAGGACACAACAGACATGATTTGAGGTAAGACATGAAAGAATTTACTTCTGATGGATTAAGATTTCTCAATGGGAGTAGTGGGAGACAAGTTTAAGACCAAGCATCAGCTTTAACTATTCCTCTGTTCCTCAAGGTTCCTGTGTGCAGTAATACTTAGATTATAAAGAAAATTAATTGTTTTAAGTTACAAAAGTGAAAATAGTCAACCTGTGTTTTTGTTTAATATGCTAAACTACAGAAAGGCTAGATGATTAGGTATCAAACCTCATCTGCCATTTCCACAGAGCAACACCAGTACTGATAATATCCAGCAGTTAAGTTCCAGCTGGTGAAATTCTCTCATAGTAAGATCTTTGCATTAGTAGTCAGCTAATGGAAGCATCTCCTCTTGGGTTGTATCTGATTTTAAGTAAAGATTAACTAAATGTCATAAAATTTAGAAATACATTTTCCATTTTTTTATTTTAATAATTACTCAAATCAAACTACTAAAGAAACTAGTCATAAAAGTAACCTTTCTCATAATTTTTAGTCATAGAAGTTTTATTAATGTAGATGTGCAATCCGAATTTGTCTGTTATGGGCTGCAATCCAGTTCATTTGGGTGTTTCCTACCTAGTATCTGTAGAGTTTCTCACAAGTTAGAAAACCCAAATCCATAAATCCTTTCTGAATGATTCAGAGAAGTCTTAAAACTATCATTGTTAGGCATAGTTATGGGCAATACATCAGAGATTTGGGGGAGTAGATGTCAATTGAGAGGCCATCTGGTATTGGGACTAAAAGTGGAGACTGCAATGCTGAACTGGTCTGGAGTGAACTCATCATCCCACCACCTCAGTTTCCTCCTCAATAGAATGGGATAGATAGAAAAGCTTGCCTCAGTGTTGCTGCGGAAAGAAAAGGAGATCATTCATTTAAAATGCCCATGATAATTACTGATATATAATGGGAACTCAAATAAATAACAGTATGACTTCTTAAATATGATAACAAAGTAATATAAGTCAAACCTGCATAGAAGGAACCCTTTACATATTGACAGTATCAATGAAAAATTTGGCTTGTTATTCATACTTCCTTGTAGTTACTGACTCGAAAAGCAAAATAAGGATGAAGGTATAATTTTCCAAGATTTCAAGCTGATCTATATAGAAAGTTTCAGATGTTGATCTACAAAATATTTGCTATTTAAAAAAAAGCAAGAGATTGGGACTATTGCAAAGTTAGGGTATTTAATAGGAAATGATAAAAAATGATCTGTGTCTGAGGATGAGGGCAAGGAATCTATGCCAATGTATAATTGTACTAATATATCACAAGAGATATATATTAGGGAAAAAGATGCACAATTGTTTATGGGAGATAAGTATTACTAAGAATCTTAAATAGTCTTATGAATTATCTGTAATAAGATTTACATCTGTTCTGATGATGCTTTCATTGCATACATGTCATTTTTATGATAGGGTATCAACTCATATATTAGTCTTAACCAATCTGGACAATATGCCTATAGAAAAAATGTGTGTGTGTGTGTGTGTGTGTGTGTGTATTTTCAGCATGCAGATCTGTCACTTCTTAAGCCAAGAACACTTCCTTGCACTTGCAGGCAAAAATTACAGTGAGTAAAAAGCAATGAACGTGTTTAAAATTCCTGGAAAAAAAGTACTTTGGGGGTAGCTGCAACTCTTTCATGTGCTCTTTGGCACTATGGTTATAATCATAGAACATCAAAACCTTGAGGAAGTAGGCGTTTTTGTCTGTCCTGTGTATTCGTGTGCATAGCACAATACATAGCACATAGGAGGGCTCAGTGGACACATTTTTAATGAATGAGTGATTCCATGCCCTTACTCAAGAGCATGTAGACAGTAGCTGGTAGAAAATGAACAGTATAAGACAGATCCCCCTGCCAGGTGCCAAAAATCTCAACCAAGAAGACTGGCTTCAAGTGCCAGCACTAACAGAGAAAAATATTGGCTAAACTCTTTCAAAAAGGTGAAAGCTAAGCATCCCTGGGTTCAATCCTGGTACAAAAAAATGCAGAGGCACAGGTAAAGGAAAACAATATTGAGTCAATAAAGAAAGTTCCAAAAAGACACAAAAATTAGTACCAGCCCACAAAGGAGATTAAATTTGTTTTAATTACACAGAAAAATACGCAGCATTTAAAGCATATATCGATATATTTTCTTGTCAAGTGTTGTTCTGAGGTCATCACTACTCTTTTTAATTTTCCAAATCATATGAGGCAGCTATCTTCATTTTGCAGATTAAAAAATGCTATACAGAGAGCTTCATTGACTTGCCTTATGTGTCTCAGTTGGGATATGGTGATGCCAGGGTTTGAACCTAGGTTGTCCTGCTTGATGACAAACACTTTATCTGATCTTTCTCCACACACAAAGGTTCTACAGCTCACTGGCAATGCTTCCCTGGTGAACAGCTCAGTCAGTGGAATGCAGCACCACTTATTTTTCACTGTGATCCCTCAACCAAGTTGCTGATGGCCGGATTAAGTGGCAGTGTCTCTGTCAGTTTACTCATCAATAAAATTAGTATTTTCCAGATCTATCCTGACTGCTTTGTTTGGATGTTGTGTACAATAACTAATCAATAATCATAAAATGCTTTGAAAATGTGGAGTGCTAGATACAAGTTCAATATGATTGTAGGAGCTTACAGTGTGATAGCACAGCTGTAAAGGTCAAAGCTATTTTGAACTGCCTACAGAAAGGCATGCTGATGGAGAATAGAGAAGAAATTGTCTTTCCAACCAGAGAGCTGGGGTTTAGGATATTTTTAACAAAAATATTACCTAATGATGCTGTTTTGGCTAAGAGAAAATGGACTAAAAAACAAATTTTAAACACATGAAACATGCAAAGAAAAGTGAAAAGAATTTAGTATGAGAGCTAGAGGACTTACTATAACTAGAAAGGAAGGAAAGACAAAAGGAAGGATTGAAGGAAAGAAAGATGGGAGGACGGAAATGGGAAGTAGAGAAAGAAAGGAATTTTAGTTCATAAAGAAAGAATATTTATTAGAGTAATGGCAATTTGATCCATGTCAAAGATTGAGAGTTGCTGACCAATTAATTCAGTGGTAGTATTGCTAATAATATGTCAAAGGCCAGTGTGGCTTTTCATTCTCTGGTCCAGGTTATCTGTGGACCTTAAACTGATGGAGTATCAGTGATATGGTCCACATATCAAGGCTAGCTCATGGGATGTGAGTGAAGCCTTGACAGCTGGAATAGTGAAAGTCTGGAAAAAATTCTTAGAAGCATATTATAGCAACCCCCCCTCCCCAGACTCCAGCTGAGACCAATGGTTATACATTGTATCTCTCTACCTCATGTAATTCTCATGATTTTGTGATATTTAACGTTCTAGAGCCCTGTTCTAAAACTCAATGTTTTGATCAACATATGGTAATCTCAAACAAATATGAGATGTGTAAGATGGGTGTTACCAATAAAACCAGTAACAAAGACATTTTGTTACTACACATGAGCTTACTCATTTTGTCCTCCAAAAGTCTTGTTGAGGTAGTTGCTTTCATTAACCAGTTGTCACAGATGGAGAAATTGAGGCACGGGTGAATTAAATACCTTGCTTGAAATGACAACTATTAAGCAGAAGAGTTAGGAGTTCAAAGCTCCAACTTTATTATTAAGTTGTGAATAACTTGAATGTAGAGATGATTTAAGGTTAACTCTATAA
>NW_025999900.1:29517917-29565417 GCF_001458135.2 Marmota marmota marmota | reverse complement strand
CAATACAGAGAAAAACTAAAGTGGCAGGTCCATAAACGTAATTAATTTTGTATCTTGATGTTCTAAAGATTGTCTTTGTTCTATTCAATGCTAATTTTTATTGTGTAGACTCTCAGAGATGGCATCTTAGAACCAGTGCTTTATGCATGTCTTCCTGTTGACACTGTTGGGGAAAATGTGGATTTGAAACTACTTCCCACTTCTTCTCTTCTTTAATCTTATTCACCCCACACTCTCTACTACATCCCCCAAATACTACCAAATATTGACTGACAGCTTGAAAGTGCTAACCAAATCATCCTCAATCATATTTGTTCAATATGTTGGCTTTAAAAAAATTAGGAGCCCAAATCTTTCATCTAATATCATTGCTCAACAGACAGACAAATTTTTAACCAGAGCAAATTCAAGTACAGCTTTCAGACCAGTCAAACCCAGGAGACAGGCAGGAGGTCTGCCCTTCCCCAGCCGTTCTTCTGTCTGCATTAGCCGTTCTTGCTCAGGCTCCATCGACCTGTCAGAGCCATCACAGTGATTGACTGCCCCGGCAGATGTGCTGCTATAACAGGTAACTTGATCATCCAGACCCATCTGTCTCTAAGTCCTCTTCAATTCACACTTTGAAAAATATTAGAGGTTGGGAGGGGTTGAATTCTTTGTTGTGATTTTTTAAAAAGTAGGCTATCTGTATTATTTCACAAAAGGTTACCCTCCAGTAAGTGAATAGGAATACACAGCATCTGAGCTCTTTAGTGAGATGAGCTGTTTTCAGGGCATATTACTATCAACATTTTAAATTGGCCAACAAGATCTGGGAGAATTTGAAAACCTGATTTCCAAAACACAATCTGAAGTTAAGGACCAATTTTAAAGAAAGACCATGATAATAATAGAATGATGTTTCAAAGATAAGTTTCCGTATGAGTGAGACAGATGGGCTGTTTGTGCGTAGAGAGGGGAGGGGAATCTCAGCAATGAGAGCCATCCTGTGTCTTCTCTTCAGTGCCCGTAGCCTGGCAAGTGTTGTGACATCATTAAGCTGAATTGCTGATTTCCAATGGGTCTGGAACAAGAATGGGCAAGGGTAACTCAAGCTTCATGCTGAAACGTAGTTAACTAATTTACTAGTGTCACTATTTCTGATAATTACTTTTCACCAAAATATTTTGCTGTGCTTGTGTGCAGAGGATTTCATTCTACAAGTCAACACCCTAAGTGTGGAGCTGTTCAGGATCTATCAACAGCTTCTATTAGAGAGAATGTAATCTTGGTGAGATCAGTGGCTAACACTTTTCTATTTCTCAGTAAAGTCTATTGCCTACTCACTATCAAGGGATGAACATTGGCTGGGAATGACATGGTTCGATATCTGAGGGAAGTGACACACTGGAGCAAGCAAAACAAGGTAAAGGGAATGACAACTGACAAAAAAAATCAAGTGAACTGATTTTTTTTTTTCAAATGAGAGGGTACAAAAATGTACCAAGTGTGCACACAAACAATGATTCTTGCAGAGCCTGATGAAATAAATGAGAGTGAAGGAAGATTTAGACAAGAGTAGCATCCTTAAAGAACACCTTTGCAGTTCTTTTGTACGCCAGCCCATGCTCATGCAATTTGCCCTGGAATTAGAATATGCTAGTTATTCATATTATTTCTCCATTTAATAAATAAGTTAATAATACATTTCCAATGGTTCTTTTTCTTGGCCAAGGTATCTATATTCTATTCATAGTTTGCCACTTTTATCTACTAATCAAGTTCTATGTTTTTCTTAAGAGCTTTCATGAAAATGAATATTTTTTCCCTTTAGATAAGAAATAGGAAATATAACATTTGGATGTTTTTAAAAAATTAGCAATACTGATTCTTTTGACTTTGTGGGGGGAGCGACCCAAGGGAGGTTCCATTTTGCTTTTGATATTGCTTGAAAAAGCAGAGTGACAAGCAGTTGCTTGGTTTGAGAAAAGCTACCAAAAGCTTTTAAGAGTTATTTATCACATAAAGTTTTGGCTGATTAATTGGGTTTAACAGTGTGAACTCCTCTCCTCTATTCTTCCACTTCTACCCAAAGTGAAAAAGGCACATATTTGAAACTCAAATGTACCCCAAATTTATTTATTTATTTATTTATTTATTTATTTATTTATTAGTTGTTCAAAACATTACAAAGTTCTTGACATATCATATTTCATACATTTGTTTCAAGTGGATTATGAACTCCCATTTTTACCCTATATACGTAATGCAGATTCACAAACCGATGTACCCCAAATTTAGTAGGAACTAAGAACATGATATTACAATTGGGGGGTGGGGATCAACTTGTGCCGTGATAGAAATTATTTTTAAGTGATATTTTTAAAATAATTACAAAGTTAATTAAAGGAGAAGTGGCCAGTATTTTGTTAGTGTTTGTCCTTGTATCCTGTACAGTTCCTTGCTCTGGGTCCTTTCAGATGAAATGGTTTTTCCAAGCTGCACAGATCTGCAGTACTAGCACGCCACAGAATCAGAGATGTAAGTATTCCTGATATGGAACCAGAGATTCTTTTTTAAACTCTTACATTTTCATCTACTTCACATCATATAACTCACATTCTTAAAAAACGACTGAAGACTTTTCTTATTTCCATGTGGTTCCTGCTTTCTAAATTCTGTTGCTTGTTTTCTCCTGGAGTTCTAAATGTTGCTTTAACATCTTTAGGTGTGATATAGATAGATTTAGAGTGATGTAGTTAGCAAGTCTCAAGCTGCAGCTTTTAAATATACTTGAAAGCCTTCTTTTGGAGGAAAACAAGGCACTCTGAGGGGAAAGTTACACTTTATTTTGGAGGCATCTCTTGCAACTTTTCTTTTCAAAGGTGCTAAATTTACTATGACTATCAACACATGTATGTAATTAATCTTCTATCATACAAGCCTTTTCATGTACGGTTCATCAAAGCTAGATTATCCTCTGAACAGCATAAATACTGAATTTTTTAAAAGAGAGAATAAGGTCTATTTACCAAATCAAATTCAGCTGAATGTTTGAGAAAGTGTCCTTTTTCATAAGGTTTATACCATATGATGTGTTGATCTTTTTGGGCACAATTTGCCTCTGTGTTCTACCATGTAACCATAGGCCTGCATTCATCTCAACCCTGCCCTTGTAACATTTTTTTTCAACTAATTATATCCATAGAAAGAGTTCAGTGTAAATACGGTTTTAGCAGTTTATAACAAGAAAAGTGGCTTCCACTTATTTTAAGTTCAAGTTCTCTATCTTCAATTACTGTTAGCAAGCACTCCACCTACTGGTTTACGGGATGCCAAGCAAGCAGTGCTAGATGCGAAGCACATCGGCTGTAGCACAAGATATTTTCAACTCTGGGGGCAGAACCCGACCTCAGCTTCAGGATCCTCAGCTGGGGTCAGTCATGACTCCAACTTGCAGTTCAGCAGTCAGGATGATTCTTGGTATTTGTCTGGGCTAAATGGCAACCTAATTGTGAGGAAGCTTTTCAACATCAGCTTCATGTATGAGGGTAGGACGGTCCACTGAAAAGTCAATTTTCGTAACCATAAAGAAAAAAAAAGGCGGAAAAATCACATTACAGAGCCTCAGATGCCATTTATAGACATCTACAGTGAATACGGAGGTACATAAGCATAGATATAAAAAAGTATTTTTATGCAAAAATTAATAAAGAAAATGTAGGATATTTACTTTTGTAATGAGTAAGAATTATAGACATGCATATAGTCATATGAATTTCTTTCCCACCAGTATACCATTTTAAAAGATGTAACAGTACAGTAGCAATGGAAAAACTGATGCTTGAAAAATTCCTTTAACCATTGCCACCCACCCCATGAACTTTTTAGTTTAGTAGTCTTAGTAATAACTAATTATATAACAGACAAAGAGAGATTCGTATTAGTTATTATGGTGAAATCAAGAGAAATTGAACCAGCTCTGTTCTACAGTGTCAACATAAGGTATAAATCATAACCTTCTGCCCACCCCACCCACCACTGTCCATCTTGACATCTCTTTTGAAGAATAACTTACTCTATAATTATTGCCACTGTGCCCATATTATGGTATGTTTGAAATGTGGCAATAAACAATATGGCAATTAATGTGAAATAATACAAGAGCAAATCAAGGCACATGGGCTAGATATAGAGGCAAAGCAGCAGGGATATTGAAAATAACCTTAATAGGCTGTGGGGTGGAAATGCTTTTCCTCATATTGTCTCAGGGTGTTATTGTAAGTAGAGCTGGAAAAAAAATGTTGAAGGGAGAATATCTAACTACATGAAAGGTTTCTTGGGGTCGACTGTATTTTATCACCAACTTTCCATCTTCTCTAGGATTAATGAAGAATTATAATACATTTTCAATAGCAGGGGAAGGTCTTCTGACTTCAGAAATTCTTTCAGCTTGCAGCAAAACCAGCACACAATATGGCATTAAGTAATAGAACCTATTCTGGGTTGATGAATACTTGTGCACTGATGCTGGAATAGCTTTATAACTGCTTTAGTAAGAGCCCAAGAGAACTGCATCCCAGATGCATGAATTTCTCTTTTGGCTTTGTAAAGGAAGTTTTCACAGTTAAGGGGGAAAAAAATCAGTTCCATTAAGCATTTACCCTGCAAAACAGAGATTGAGGAATCTTAGCACATGACGACACAACAAAATTTACCTGACCCTTCCAAGCTAAGGAAAACAAGACAGAAGGTCCTCTTGAGAGGCTGTATCATATATATGTTCAGAGCCTGTGCTGCCCATATGTTCAATAGGACTGTTGAATCTCAAAGTTATAATAATTTGCAACGAGGTGCCAGAACCAATTATTAAATATCATATGATCCAACAGAGATGAAATAAAAATATACAGGGTCGATTTTACTGGCTTTGACTATAAGGCATTTAAAGTACTTTGAATTTACAGTTTAACTTGAGGGCTGTATTAACGACATCCTTATGCTAGAATTTTGTTCCCAGCCGAATATCATAAGCTAAATGCAGATGGCACACTTTTCCAAGGACAAAGGGAGTCTTGGCCTTATCCTTTCTTTTTGATTTGTATATCAACTCAGGAAAAGGAGATATGCTATTATGATATCCTCCACTAATGTAAACCTTTATTCAAAAGCGCAAGTGACAGCCAAAAGTACAATTCAAGTGAGAAAAAAGGTAGTGTGCGATAGTATCACAGAATGATACAGTCTCAGCCAAGTCGCTGCCTATAGTGTGGAAAAAGGAGACTCTCAGTCTTCAGTGTAAACAGTCATAATTTATTTACATGACATCTCTAAAACATGAATGAGTGGATGTTTTAAATACGGGTTCTGATCTCCAAACTGAGGTCAGTTCTATCTCCCTGATTGCTGTGATTCCACCCTCAGGGAAATCCTGGAAATGAGGATTGGTGGTTTGCCACCAGCAAAGCAAGGCATCCATAAGACAAGATTCTTCCTGCTACTAGTATCTCAAAAGCTCTACTGAGGGTTTCAGTCAAGTCCCCAGAATCAAAGCAAGATTGTTCTACCTTAGTACCATGTTGCTGGAAGGACACTGCCTCTCTGAAGGGATCTCCTGGAGACTCCAAGTTGGAAACCAAGTTCCCTCTCCAATCTGAGCATAGTGTGTCTGCTGAATCCTGAGTTGATCACTGCGGGAGGCTGCAGTCTGGCTTCCCTGAGACGCCAGAGCACTGCAAGCACAGGACCATGTTTGCCTATGTATGTTTACAGCACCTGTCAGTCGATACATGAGAAACAAGAAGAGTCATGTAAACTGATCCCCTCTTTTGCTGAATATTTAATGCAGTCCACTAGCAAGAAAAGCACAAACATTCCACTTTTCCAATGCTTGTCTTCCATGCCCTCTTCTAATATTCTCTGGGGAGAGGTGGGTTTCAATCTTGGTTAGGGCAAGTACCCATTTGCTTCAGAATCTTCACATTCTTGTCTCAGCTTCCTTCCTGTCTCCTAAAATGAAATTTATTTTATTTTAGCCACCTCTGAGCAGACTTGTGTGTATATATTTTCAGAGAAATTGGATTTTCCATATGGATTTTTAAATCAGTTTTCAGATCAAGTTCAGAAATATGTAAACTGTTGTGTTGTTGGACCAGGAAGGAGCAGAAGATATCACTCAGATCAAGAATACCCAGTGCTATAGAGTGATCTTTAAATGGGAAAACTAGTCAGTAAGTCAATTAAAGTGGCAATAATGGGAAAACAAGAGCCCATTCCAAGAGCAATTGCAAGACATTTAACTCAAGGCAAGTTACATTATACATTTTTATTAAATTGAGGCTATATCACACTTATTGTGGTTTGAAATGTGAACCAATATTTTCTATCTTTGGTTTCCTTGCTTTAAGATCTCTTAATGTGTGTAAGATGTAATTCATAATATCATATGACTGTTTTAAGTTTGAGAGTTACTGTCTCCAAAGTTATAATTTAATTTAAATTGACAAATGCCCATTAAACTACTGTGTTCTCTCATAAAACAATATCTGACATAAGATGAGTGTAACAAGACCCTGGTATTCCTAAAACTCTTGATTCTTTGTCATTTTAACCTTATTTACAATGTAACACATCCAGTGTTAAAGAGCACTATCATTTAGCACAACATAAAGTATTAGCTTTCAAAAATGTATTCAAATCCTATTTAAAGCTTAGACCTGCTGTTTTTTTTCCCCAATGACCTTTATAATGAGGAAAAGAGAAAAAGATTAAGATCCTAGCCAAAAATAAAAAAAGATGTGTGTATATATGTATATATATATATATATACATATATATAATGTTATATATATATACTCAAATCTTTCTGAAAGGCATGTAAAAATAATATTAGTAACACTTAAAGTAGTTTGTAGATCTACAAACATGAATCTTGGGAGAGAGGGACCAGAGAACTTCTGTGAATCTAACATGAGTAATGGAATGGTAGAAAGGAACTTCACTTACTTTCCCAATGGAGGTCTCCACATTGAGAGTGAAGATTATGCCAAATACCAACAAGAAGTAAAATAGTGAAGAAGGAAATTGTATCTAAACCCTCATCTGAACAATCGCACCATGGTGGTTGGGGAAGTGCAGAACTCCACAGCAAGGTCTTGGGAACCACAGTGTGTCAATATATGAATTTTCTAATAGTTCATTTTTATCATAGCTCTTCTCCAGGTTACACTGAAGTGTCTGACTTCCCTTCAAGCTATCCATTGCATTCCTCCTGGCAGGTAATCAGCCATGAACAAAAAGATTTATAGGTGTGAAAAGGGTTAGGATAAAACATTATAGAATGGCATGTGTTTCCGTCACTTCGTGTCATATTTTAATATTAATAACAGTTTTCATACAGTCACTTCTTACCCCATGACACATTGACACATGAAATTATTTTTTAGTACATGATGTCGCTGAATTCTTCAACAACTTTGTGAGATATTTTTCTGTCCCTTTTTGTTTGTTTATTATTATGGCAGTGTTGGAGATTGAACCCAGGATCTTAAGCACGCTAAGCCTGAACTCTGTCACTGAGCTACACCCCTAGACCTCAGATTTCTCTTATAGGAAACAGGGTCTCACTTTGCAGCCCTAGTTGGCCTAAACTCATGACCCTCCTGTCTCAGCCTTCTGAGTATCTGGGACTATAGGCACATGCCGTCATACCTGGATTTCATGCCAGTTTTTCAGATGAGGTAGTTGATGCTTAAGAAGACTAAGGGAGTTGAGGTAGGTCATGAATGTAGTAATGGAATTCAGGTTCTTACACAAATATGTCAAAATTCCAAGCTCAAGCTCTGATGTTTATTCTACTTCTTTTCTAAATATTAGCTTTTATGAATCAACCACTTAATATTGAAAATAGAGATGGCACATGATGTACTTTCCAGATGTCGCAATTGGATAACCCTAAGTTTTGAGGATAAAGTGAGTTAATGTTAGCACAGCATATACTACATAGAAGCTGGTCAAAAGCATTTGGTATTATTATCATTATTGTCAAAGCCTCATGAAAAGGTGGGCCTAAATTTTATTGTACATATACTAGAAAGTAACTCAAGAAAAAAAAATTGTGTCCAGGAGGAAACAATAACAACAACAAACTTTTAATGATCTTACCCTAAGCATATATTTTTATTTTGTCTAGCACACTTTCATCCCCAAGCTCTGAAGAATCACGTGATGAGATTCATCCTGATTAGGTTGAATAAGTAGGAAAACAAAAAGCAACATTTTTTTTTTTTTTTGCTTCTACCAATATCTTACTCATAAAAGGAATTTGAAGCACCACTTTGTCAATGAAACATTAAGTTCAAGAACTACAGGCAACAAGGATTTATAATCCTTTAACAGGGAATAATTTGTTTCCACCAAGAAATTATCTAATTTTACCTTCTCCTGTATGTGTCTCATTAATACCATCAAGTATGTGTGTGTTTGTTTTAAATGAAACCTGTGACAAAAATGAAGTTTAATTAAAATAATGGCAGAAATGACTACCTCATTTGGGTAAAGCAGAAGGGAATGAAATGTTTCTGCTTTTTAGTAAAAAACAATTCTAGAATCCTGATTTTAATATGTGATGGAGAAGCAAAAAAAAAAAAAAAAAAAAAAAAAAAAAANAAAAAAAAAAAAAAAAAAAAAAAAAAAAATATATATATATATATATATATATATATATATGTATATATATTTAAATCATGTTTGAAAGAGATCTGGTAAGGAGAGGAGGTAATATGAGTGATAGAAATATTATGGAAACCAAAGATGTGGTATTATTATTTCCAAAGTAGATTAGTAAAATTCTTTAAAAAAATGAATTGTGGGGGCTGGGGCTGTAGTTCAGTGTTAGAGCATTCGCCTGGCATGTGTGAGGCACTGAGTTCAATCCTCAGCACCACATAAACAATAAATAAATAAAGGTATTGTGTCCATCTAGAACTGAAAAATTATTTTAAAAGTGAAAAAAAATGAATTGTGGGCAGAATTCTTATAAGCTGTGGAGGATGAGTGGATTTACTGCCGCCTCTGGGAATCCTGGGTTCTGTTCACTCATCAGAGTCCAGTGACTCATTGAGCAAGAATATTTTGTCATACCTGAGATCACTGCAGATCTTCAACGTAACAGAAGCTCAATTGGCACTGTATTTAATTAAGATCATTCTATAATTTAAGTACACAAACATTTTCACAATTACTTAATTTGTGGGAATTTTTTTTGCAAGCAGAATTTACATTTTCCAAATTAATATTCTTTTTTTAAGTTAAAGATATTTAAAAGAATGTTCGTCTAAGTAATAAATGTTGTCACTAACTGAGCAAACTAAACATTTATAACGTGAAAAATCTGGGATTGGAATTTCCAAATCACAAGCAAGAACTATTTTTTTGTGTTCAAGACCAAATGAAGGTCCATACCATATAACTATGATTACTACAAAATCTCAAATATCTAATATCACTGGTAATAATGAAGATACTTATGTCAATGACAGAATTTTAGTTAGCAAGAATTTTATTTTTGATCAAATTAAAAACAGATTGTCATTTTTTTCAAAATTTAAGATATTACTAAAAATTGTTTTTGCTTCATTTCTCCTTCCCATACCAACCACAAAGTAACAAATGTAAGGTCACATAATGATTGGGGTTTGTACTAGAATATCTGGGATTTTATGTGACTTGATTAGAATAAGTTAATCAGTAAACAAAATAATTTGATCAGAAATGGCATTTCACATAATAATCAGTAAATTTTTATCTTAATGACCTTAAATCCTCATAAAATTCTAGCTGTATGGATAAATCAACACAGGTATTATCTTTAAGGAGATTTTTTTTAACTTTGTGGGTGCTCATACAAGATTGTGCAATTTCAAAGAACTCTGTTAATTTAGGACACAGGTAAGGTATGCAAAACATGCTCTTTTATTTACCAATAGTTGGTCTAGTTGTCACATGGCTATAAAGTGAAAAAGTGAATTGATTAGCTGACACCCATATCTGTACCCCTATCTTTATCTACACTTTCAGATGTTTGGGACACATAAAAACACCTTTATCTGCTTGACTTCTGGGTTGCACTAAATTAATCAATTGAGAAGATTTTACAATGGCTACAAGAGCAAATAGGGTAATAAAATATGAGTCATTTTTTATAATACAAGAACTGGATAGTTATTAAAATTTAGACCATATATTTTGCAACACTAATAGCTCATGTTGTTGAAAATGTATGCCTTACATTCCTAAAAAATAGGGAAGCTTGTAGTCTTTTAAAAATTTATTGTATTATATAGGTTTTATGGAGTTAATTTCATATTGATTAATAAACTGCTTAATAATATCCAATAAATGAAAAAGTCTAAATCCATACTTATACCATATATGCAAATTTATGTATATACAATTATTATGAGAATACACAAATATGTATGCATACACTGGTACCTAGCTTAATATCTGGCATTTAGTTGGCACTCAATA
Source organism: Marmota marmota marmota (assembly GCF_001458135.2). Lineage (NCBI taxonomy): Eukaryota > Metazoa > Chordata > Mammalia > Rodentia > Sciuridae > Marmota > Marmota marmota. The sequence goes on along the minus strand of NW_025999900.1, from coordinate 29,554,908 downwards.
TTCATTTACTGAATTAATAAATAAATGTATGATATTATATAATTCGATAAACACTTATTTCTTAAATGCAAAATATTTTTTAAGTATAAACATTGATTAATATCCAGGAAGCCAAATGAGTGTTGCCTTTTAAAAAAAAATGGTGCATAATAATTATGTAGAATGGTGATTTTCATTGTAACATACTCTTACAAGCATGTAACATACTTTGATCAATTTCATGTCCCAGTACTTGCAATACCCTCTCCCACCAACCCATTCCCTTCTTCTACTCTACTAGCCTCACTTTTATTTTCATGAGTTACCTTTTTTCCCTTATTTCTCTGTAGTAGATTTGCCTTTTGACTTTAACCCTCTCAATTATGTGTCATTGGAATACCAAGTATAATTACAATTATTTCTTATTTTTAATAATTAATTTTATCAGAAGTATATTGTATGCTCCTTTTGCTAGAAACCTAATATAAGTGGCAATCTATTTATTTTTAAGAAGAAAGAAAAGATGTGATCAATTTCACCCTGACTCTAAATCTAGTGTGATGATTTCCAGTGGGTCCATTTCTTCAGGGGATCTATTTGCCTTACTGTTAGTCTAGATTACATAAAAGGTAATCAATGCATATTAATTCCAAACAACAGATCCCCTGAAAAAAATCAATAAGAAATATCATTTTCAATGCCATTTAATTTACATGATTTGACTATCCAACTATTCTACAGTTGTTTTGTTTTTAGTCAATAAATTGAATGCTGTATTTTGTTTTCAACAGATGTGACTTTGCACTGGAGAACAATTTATGCATTTGGCTTAGAATTTTAAATGAACATACTCTCTAATGATTTGCCCAGTATAAGCAGTCACTTTTAAAAGTGGTACTGAAAGCAAGAAAAATTACTTAAAGGATCAGTTACATTGAAAATGATGAAATCAATAAAAATATTTTCTCCATGATTCTTTCTCTCTGATAAGCAAAATCTTTGCTTAAAAGCCACATTAAAATTTAATCACAATCTGTGTGCTTTAGCAATTGATGATTTCTGGACAGCTGTCTTCTTGCTTTGTTTAAGTCTTGTGTTCCTTCTGTTTAACTTATGCCTTTTAATAGCTGGATTAAATACGTTTGGTTTTAAAATATATTATCAGGCTATATCGTGTTTTATCATCTTCCAATGATAGCTTATGATTTTATATTTCTTTATGACAATGTGAAAGCTGGATTGAAGATCTCATGGGCAGTTAAACTACTGGAAATTTTGACTAGTTCTATAATCCTGTTTTGACTTTAATTTTTTTTTCAAGTTTATGTGAATAGATAATCATTGGTGCAAATGATCTTAAAAGAAGTCCTTCAGTTTTAGACCGTGAGCTAGAATCTCCTCTAATTCAGTGTTGTTTACCTGGTGCTTGGTATTTTTGTCTGCCATGTATTGAATGGTGAAAATATATGTGCTGAGTGATTCAACAAATAATTCTGAAAGAGATTTTCCTACAGATATTTTTTTAAAATCATTGTTAGCTCTAAGAATCATCTCAGCTGTGGCAATTGAATATATCTGACATTCTCGATATTTAAAGTGATAGATGATCACTTAAGTATCAGTACTTCATCATTTAGCACAGATTATGTAACAGCCAGTTCAGCAATTATTGCTATTCCATAGTTCTTCTCTCTGTGTGTTTCAAAGAAGAATAAAGAAAGATTATCTTTCAAAGTACTTCCTCTGATTACATTGCTACTCTCTAATCACCTAACATGACTGCTCAGACTTGGAGTGATAATGTCATATTTATTATAGGATGACTATTTAAAGGAATCAATACGTTCAATGTTAGGCTATGCATTTAGGTTTTTGAAGACTAAAATAGCTGACAGTGGTCATATTATATTGCTTTGTGGTAAAATATTTTTATTATGTTATTTTAAGGTACTCAACTGAATCAATAAGGTTAACTGCATTTATCAGCATTAAGACCAATAAAATTTGTACCTATTCAATGGCATAATCTATGTGCTGGTATTTACTTTTATCTTTGCATCAGATGCTAATTAATTAAATACTTCTGCTGAAACTAATAAATAAGTAATAATTAGATAAACACATTGCAAAAACATAATTCAAAAGAAGCAGATTGAAGTGACTTGGGAATATAAGTAGCCATATAGTATGTCAATTAAGAGAAAAACTGAAATATTCCAAATATGTCCACAATATGTCCAAATATGTCTGCAATATGTCCAAATATATGCACAATATTGCAAAATTTAAAATAGTGCATATTTTAACATATATAGAATGTATAACATGGACATTTAGGGTAGTTACCTGAAAATTAAAAAATTATTGGTAATGTCAATTTGAAGGTATAATTTATGTGAAAATTAATCAAGTGAAAACATGTTCTTTAGATAACAGAATTTTGATATGTATAAATTATATGACAGGTAAATTATTCAAGTATAAGTGGGTACTTGATTCCTTTAAATAATATTACTTTTTTTAAGGTTGGAGGGTACTGGAATAAGCATGTCTTAAAATGATGTGGCACAGCCACGTGCGCACACTGAAAATTTTCCTCATAAAGAAATGTAAGAATGCATGTTAGAAAGCAGGCAGAAAATGAAGTTTCATTTCCCTTGAAAGTATAATCTCCATAAGTTACTGATGTCAGGGTTGTTTTTATCTTTATTTTCTCATCATCATCATTGTTTTTAGCGTTTTATATTCCAGTCTGTTATGTTTAAATGTTCAGGAACTAAAACTGCTTTTATAAAATAACTGTAGAAAACTATAAAAATCACAAATCCTTCCAGGGAATTAATCTGAAATAAAATCATTTTAACACTCTTTTTTCCCCTCAGTAATTTTTAAAAGCATTTTTTTTCTAAGATCGGATTTTGACACTATCTTTTTTTTTTTAAACACTCTGATGTGACTCCTCCTATTATTAAACTTTATGGTTTTAAAAGTCTTTCTTATTTTACTGCCTCTAACATATTAGGTTCCTTTTTAAAGAAAAGGTGAACATATTAGCATTATATAAAATGTTAAAGTGACAAAGAGTTAAACTAAGAATTTTAGATGAATACTCTAGCAGTTTGCCATTCTGACAGCAAAAGCCAAGCTAGTGCTTAAAAAAATGCAAGTTTGAAAAATGCAAATGGTGTTATCCAAATATGCAGCCATATGTCCATAATACACACATTTTTTGGGAAAATTTTTTGTAAAGATTTCTATCACAGAATTGTATCTCAAAATGGTGGGAGTCTTGTTTTTTTATATTGTGTTATCATGAAGATGGTAAGATATTGAAATTAAGTTTTAAAATCTTCTATATATATTATAGTGGAAAATACATTATTTTTGCATTTTCACAGAAATTTGGCTCTGGGTTTTAATAATCCATTTTGAGTAGGTGCTCTACTTCATTTACAATATAGTTAGCAATATTGTCCAAAATATCCAGATTTTAGTCATAAAATTTTCTGTTCAGACAAGTAAAGTTTTAAACAATTTCTTCAATCAAGTTAACAGTTCTTGGAATTCAATGTCTATTACTAAGGAAAGAGTATAATTAGTTTGGGTACTGTTAAACTGTGAAATTTGGATAACCTTTAAGCAACTTTGCTCTGTTGATCACAGCATCAATAACAATAGGAAAGTGGAAGCCAAATGCAAGTAGTGAAACCTCCAACAGGAAAATATCAATTAATCTTTTTCAATAGAGTTGAAGTATGGGTAATCCTCTCATTAAATAGTTTGATCCTTTTTCCAAGTAAACAAAGGAGGGATAATGAGTGACGCTGGTCTGACTTGTTTACATGGAGAATCTTCAAGAGGCTTAGGCATAACCTCTCAAGACAGAGGTCTTCTTAGCCACTGGTCACTAATTACCCTCTTTTAAAGGTATTTGTGTAAGCAAAGAGACCTTGTTTTCAGACTTAACCTGAGAATACCATTTAAAGTGCTAATATTTTATTCTTAATCCAATATATTAAGAAGAGTTAACATCTATGCGATCCTCTCCAATCCCCACCTCCCCCCAAAAACAGAAAAAATTATTTCCAATATATATTTAAATACAAGTTAATTTTTTTTGCAATTCCTATTAAAACAGCTATTTCTGTTATAAAAAAATCATTCATGTCTAACTGATACAGACAGAATCTAACTATGGATCGAACTAATTCAGCACCCTCCAACCTCCAATTTCTGTGAAAATACTGGGTTGGAAGAAAGAAGAGAGGACTGGAATTAACATCTGCTGTGTCATCTGCCAACCAGTTTGCCCTTGATATTTAAGCAATATGAAAGTAAATACATTCTTTAGTCCACTTCTCACAATGCAAGTGTCATTTAAAAATCACTTGATGCTTTCAAATTTCTGTATATACTAGCACCAATTGTTGTTAATTACCATTGCAAGCATCTGTGATATACCAGGTATGTGTCTACAGGGGATCTAACAGAAGAGAATTTTACCATCCTATTTAAGCAAGGCCCACATTTCATACCGTGCTTATTTATAGCATCAGCAGCTCAGTGAGCTTATTTGTTACTGAATATTTATTAATGAAATTAATACCAGTAACTGTTCTATCTGCATGGTTGCAAATTCTAAAGCTTCCTCTCTGTAAAAAGTTGGAATTACTGAACACAGAACAAAAACTTTTGGTAAAGAGGTAGTCAAAATTATGAATAAAAGACAAAAGAAAGAATATTCATAAATATTTAACCCTAGTAAAACAGTGTCTGTTTTTTGTTTTTCCTGCCAAGTCATTTACAACAATCCCCATGTACAGTACTATTTTCCCCTGGATTCTGCTCTGGGAATAAAAACATGGGAAATGTAAGAGCGCTACTTGAAGAGCTCAGCACAAAGGAAAGTTCCACATTTTCATGCCTATAATCTGTGATTTCTATTTTCTTTATATCTGAAAACATCAACATATATATTGAAGTAAAATTTTATTATTTAATATAATATAGAATATAATTAAGCCATGCATACATATAACTTATACATTTATTGATTCTTAGACATCGATTATATTCTTGAGGATACAACTTAGATAAATTGAGAAGAAAATTTAGACAAGTCTATGGCTTTGTCAATTTTGTCCACTGTTTTAGAAACACCTTATCTTGAATTTTATTATCAGAACTTATTACTATTCCATTTGAATGTTTTATATGCCATATAAAAAAGTTTAAAAATATGTATATTTTTAAATCCAGATACAACTACGTAAGTGCAGACAAGTTTCTAAATTACAGTTTTCTTATGAATAATTTAGAGAAATTTTATCAAAATATTCCTAAAATAATTTAAGCTCAATGATTTTTTTAATGCAATGCCGATATTAAGATGGATGAAATATATTATCACTTATTCTTATTTATCTTAATATTTCCCAATAATTTCTTAATATACTATTGATTAAACTCTTGTCTTATTCTAATAAAACTTTAGAAAAAATAAAAATAAATGTGTGTGCACAGATCTAGTGGATATTGTATGAATAAACACATGAATTGATAATGACTCCAGGACAAAACATAATTGGTTTTTGATAAAACACATGCACTCGATGCCTTGCCCTTATAGTAGTGTGGTTCATAGTTAAGAAGAGAATGAGTTATTTGTAGTGACACAAAAGCTCATTGTGTGTAGGAAACCTTAGTCAAAGTTTACTTTTGTTATGCTTTGTGTGGATGATGAAATTCCACAGCATCTAAACATGAAAAACATCGTACTTATTAAAATCACACACAAAATATCCTTCTGCCCTTATGCTTGTTTATTTTTCCAAGTTTCTGTTTGTTAGAGATTGTCTATTATTGGAAAATTAATTTAGAGATGCATTTACACCTACACAGTCACCCATTTGATTTCCAGATAGTGTGGAACAGCTCACTGTTGGTTAAATGAGAGGTGTGTTGGCCAATTAGCATATACTTGGGTTTAGTTGATTTGCATATTTCTGTATCTATTACTGGAAGCTACATTTTATGCCACTCAAAACTTCATTATCTGGTGAGAGTTTGTGTTATAGCAATTATTATAATTAAGAAAGACTATTTTATAACAAATATTAGTTATGTTCACTCTTTTAAATTAGACTTTTTTTGTATTTGTATTTCTTAAGAAGGTATCTGACCTCCAAGAATATCAGTAGGTTTAACTATTGCTTTTTAGTATATATTATAGAAAGTTATATTATTATAAGACAGAGAATATATTCAGTATATTTGATATATGACTTAATGGAAAAATTATGAGTTTCAAATGCATTTCACAGATTAGGATGTTTTATAATTGTTAGCATGAACTGACAACTAAACAGAGGCAATTTTATCATCTTCTTGTTTATATTATCTGTAATGCAAAACACAGCTTCACAATCTTCAGAAGAATCTTAGTACTTGCCAAGTATATTTCCCCAATGACACTCACAAATACAATATTTTTATCTTATAATCATGCCATGTGACGTAAAATCTTAAAAAATATGTCTATCCTACTCACTTAGGCTCATAAGTCTCAGAATAGAAAAAATACATTTTATGTATCATCTACCAATAGGTCAGACCTTATTGAAAAAAAAAAGAATTATACTATTCCTTTAGGATTGGCAATGTTTTTCAAAATATGGCAAGAAAGTGTCAAAGTAGCAGAAAATTGCTCATTGATCTGAATTAGATTATTATAAATCGTTCACCACCATCACTACACACACACACCCAAGGTCCACAGCTCAACCTATGCACTAGCCAACCTGATCTGCCAGTGATGCAGGGAGGCTGTCAGTTCCACAAAGGGAAGATGAAAGGCTGGTCTGTACACAGAAACAAGCTCATTAATTACCTCAAGAGTATTAGTAGGAACATAAAATCAGTGCTCTGATTTTATCACAGTCAGTCTCTCCTAGACAGCTTTGACAAACCTAAGAGTTGAGTCTTATAATTATTTTAGCTTCATCTTTTAAAGAAGGGAGGATGAGAGAACTCTGTGATGGACCACATTTAGGAAGAGCCTTTTTTGTAGAGTTCTTAGCTCCTTGCCTTTTTTTGAAGTGAGGAAAGAATAAATTCATAGTGTTTCAGCCCCTGCTCTCTTTGCTTTGAGTGAGGGGGAATAAAACATTTCAAATAAGCAGAGAAAGAAAAGTCACAAATGAGTCACTAAGTGGAATAAAATCTGTGCTTTCATTAAAACTTTCTGTGACTCATCGATATATTTTTCTCCTCCACAGTATACCATGCTAAAGTCACTGCCTTAGTCACTCAATCAACGAAGAATTGCATTTGAGTTCATTTCTAAAAATGAAATCATAAGATTTCCATGAGTGAAAAATGATGAACTATATTAACTCAGTTAGCATTCATCCCAAACAAGGCAGTGAAGAAACCTGATTTGTGACTGTCGACGTCACTAGAATTCAAATATACATGCAATTTTTAGGCTTTTTTTTTTCATTCCAATTTGGTAGGAAAAGGTATATTCTTCAATTCCATGATTTCCAAAATTTTTGAAATTTTTCTTACAAACACAGTTAATTCTTAGGATCTGACTTAGTAGTTTTAGAATAGGGAAAAGGCAATAAAAATAAGCAGAAATCAATGTGTTGGTATTTATAAAAAACAAACACCTACAAAAATCTATGAAGTTTTATCTGCGTTTTTGTAAATAACAAGAGCATCTACATGTGTGGCTGTCATACAGTACCTGTTGATATCTTTTAATTTGGGTTAGAACCCACAAACCTTGGTACCGTAAAGTATAAAAATGATCTATTCATCCATACGTATATGTATGTGTGTGTGTGTGTGTGTGTGTGTATATATATATATATATATATATATATATACAGAGATTATATTAACTATAAAATAATAAGCAAAAATAAATAATAATGTAAAATAACAAGAATATCTTGTGAAAGTTCAGAAAATTAGCAGGATTTTCCATTGCCAGATTTTAAGATCCAAAGAAAGGGAGGATAAAATGAAAATTAGTCTTTAAGTCAAATAGACTACTTTCCTTTATATATCACTCTTAGATTCATGTCTATTTGGGGCTTTGGAGAAACTATTTATTATAAGAAAGTGCAAGACTCTAAAATTGTAACCAAAAAATTAATACTTAATACATTGTAGGTAAAACAGTTACATTGAATAGAAAAATTCATATCCAACTCTAAATTTAAGTCTATAGACATTTTTATAGATGTTGTTGTTCACCAAAAATATGCCAGTGTGATATGTCAAGATCATTGTATTGTCTTGAGCAACTAATAAAAAAGAAAATATGCCAGTGTAATTTTTGTGTCTAATGGATGTCTTTTGACATTAATTTTGAGAAGATATAGTATTGAAATTTGTCTGTAAATTGGTCCTATTACTTAATACAGTTTTGAGTCTGATGGGTTAACTAAAGTATTTCTCCACTGCTTAGTTGGGATGAAAATTTTCATCATGGAGTCAAGGACCCGCATGCTTTAGATGTTCATTCTTAAACATCCTTTGCTACTTGAAGGAAGTTCAGTGAATAAGACTTTGGAAACTCAAGTCTCTGAAAAGGATGATCACATCTTCAAAGTTCAGAAAGTGCTATCATTTTGACCTTTGTCACAGAGTAGGAAATGAAAAGTAGCACCACGTGTTTTCTTCCTCTTTTCCCTCTCCATGTTTCTCAGTTATTGACCTCTCTGTCTTCTTCTATACAAGAGAAATGACCTTATTTTATCTCTCTAATCCTCCAATAAGGGCACTGAACCCAACTTCTTGGGGTTAATTGTTTGATCCTCTCTGGCCATCTTCCTACTCAAACTCTTTGTGCTGTTAGAATTTCCATTTGATTATTTTGTTGCTTGCCCATTAGTCCAACCCTAGTTGAGCAAACATCAGGCAAACAAAGAGAACAGTTTTTAGATATTCATATATATAAAATATATGTGAAATACAAAATATTACCATATATTAAATATACACATATAAATATCTTTCATCTCAATATTAGCTGAAAATTAAAATTACCATCCCTTTTTACAAAGCCCTCAGAAGATTTTGTCTGAAAACTGAGCCAAACTGATTTTCAGGAAGTATATATTACTCATTAAGTTCTTAATTAACTATCTGGGAGAATATTATAAAATACAATGACATGCATACATACAGACATGGTATTTGAACTACATGTAATTTGCCTTGAAAGAGCTATTATAATAAAAATTTAAAATTAAATATTATTTGAAATGTACCAGATGTTATCTGATGGTCAATAGACATAATCTTAAAATAAAGATTTAATTTTACCAAAGAATTTACTTAAAGACCTAAGTTATTCAAATATCCTCAACACTACTGTTTCCATTTCAGATACCCAGAAAATGTAAAAGAAATGGAGTAAGACTTCATAGCTACTAGCTCCAATAGGTGAGCCTGACAAATTCACAGCATTCATATTCACTCAGTATAATAATCTTGGGTTGGTATTTAGCTTCATTTGTATGTACAGGCCAAACATTTATCATTAGCATTGCTGGTTCTAATCAGCTATGCTTGCAGTCTTCCCCCTTTCCACCCATAGAATCACCAGCAATGACTTAAAGAGTCAGATTGCACAGATAATTTCCTCCAGGAAGCAAAACCACAGAACTTTCAGCTTTTGAGCTTAGCTTGGGGAAATCATGATGATGATGATAGTGACAAAAACACTCTATAAACTGTATTTTAAATATGTCTTGCATAGAAACTTTTTTGAAAAAATATAACTTTAAATAAAATTATTTCCACAAAGAGGCATAAGGTACAAGTCATCTAAATAAATAATATTCTGAAATGGAATTGATAACCTTTATGTCTTGTCAATGTAAAATATTAATAACCCATAAGCTCTAGACATAGATGTCTTCAGGATGTTCTTATGGAATCAAATATCAGATTTAATAGAACTCAACTGTTGAAAGTAGAAATCAACCTTTTTCCTATTGTTGTTTTAAAGGGAGACTTTGAACTCCTTAATGTACTTAGTACTTAAGACTAGGAAATGGTCTTATTTTATACCAGATTTAAAGAGCAGTGGAAGTAGATGAAGTTAACTCTGAGATAGGGATATCTTTAGTAAATATGACTAAGGAATTATGCCATTTGTAGGTCACAGAGAGTTTCTAGGCAATTATTTTTGCCAAATGGTTTGATATCAGGTCATTTCTTCTGAGAATAAAAAATTTAAATGTCAGTCTTTACTATGCAAGGGTAAAGCAATGTGAAAAATAGATGAAGAACCACGTTTTTATCTAATGAATCACATCTTTAAAAATGACAAGAAAGTGTAGTAAGACATAATAAAGATATCCTATAGTTAAAATTGCTAGTCATTTGCATAATCTCAACATCCGTATGTTAAAACAATATGTACCCACGTATTTTTTTTTGTTTCAAAGAAAAGAACAGCAGGCAAAATAGCCATTCAGTTAAGATTCATGAATCTAAAGTATATTATATCTGATGAAGTATATTTATGCTGTAAATCCAAAATTTATTTTTTCTTTATTTAAAATTTGAATGCAAAACTGCATCTTAGTTTAATGCTAACTTTTGAATAAATGAGTCATAAGAGGTAAAGCTATTGGTTGGTAACAGAAAATATAATAACAGTAATCACATTTTGACATTTCTATTGCACCTTTCACCTTGAGAAATCCAAGGCAATTAATTGGAAAGTCATTTTTGTGTTCAGGATTTGCAAGCTCCCATTGAATCCAGTTATCTTCTAAGTTAAGGGTAGGCAAATCATCCCCAGTCATGTTGGCTTGTCAACCTGCATGGTGGCACTGCCACAAAGATTTCTGAGGCCTATTGAATAAATATGACCCTCTAAATGATGGCTACATGGTCCAAAATGCTCATATCAGTTTATGTCAAGGAATAAACTCTGCATCTTCATTGTCATTATACTTTAGGGCTTAGCAAGTCTAACCTGTAAGCAATTAAAGTTTGATCAAACAGCATATTAGTATCTTAAAGTTGTAAGGGCCCTTTTAGGTACTTGAATCTAAATTTCTACTGAGTACAGGAAATCCTCCTACCATGTTTCTGTTACATCAACCCTTTGTCTTAATATCCCCAGTAAATAGGCAATTTCTAATTGTTAGACAAATACCTGTTGTTGTCCATAACTTTAATCATTAGACTCTAAATTTTTATGTAGCAAAAGACATCAAATGAAGGTTCTTACTTTACAATGTTTTATAGCTGGCAAATAAAAATGTACAAGCACCAATTCTAAAGGTACTATATTATAAGACAGTCTCTCAGTCACACCAAGGAGGAAACAACCAGGGTAAAACAGAAAGTCAGGAAGGTTTCATGGACATAAAGTATACGGAAAAAAATATTAAGCAAAAGGGAACAAGTTATAAAACTGAATTTACATTATTATCTCAATTATATACATTAAAAAGTTTAGGAAAAAACAGAAGGACAAAATATTAACATAGTACCCCTGAACACTAGAATGATGGGTAATATCTTTTCATAGTCAGAGGAGCGTGTAATACTTTGACACTCAGAGATAAAAAAGTCAAAACACCAACAAAATGTTTGGCACCTAGAATAAAACATAGTGAGTCTACTAGAGGGAGAAGAGATTATTTTTTTCATGATCACCCCACTTCTATTTTAATTAGCTAGCTTCAGTAATACTGAGAGTCTTTTCAAAAAGAAAAGAATGAAATCTACCCCAGAGATGAACTTCACAATTCTACTACCTCTATAACAAATAACATTCACTGTCACTGTTGAGTGTTTGTCAGCTCCTAAACTATAGCATGCAGACACGTGAAACAGTATTTGCATTAACACTCCTTATGAAATGAATTTGAAAGACTTTTCTGAGTTGTCCTGAAAAAAAAAAAAGAAAAAAAGGCAGCCTCCCACAGCTGGCTCCTCTATTTTTGGCTTCTCCTATCCCTGTTTTCATGGCAGCTGAGAAATATTAATGTGAGAAAAGTATCTTTTATTTTAGTCTTTGAAAAATAGCTCAACAGAAAACCCTGCAACTCCAGCAGCAGAAGATAAGAGTTCCAAGACCATACTGTGGAAGTGCATTAATGGACCAAACTGTGGGAAAGAGAACATTATGCAAAGTAATATGTTCCACCTACATATGACTTCCCCAAAGCGTATGCTGTTTACGTATAACACATAACAAACATATTTCACCAAAAGTTAATATGTTCCCTTAGGAATAATTACACAAAATAGGTGTGTAATCGATCTCATACATAGGGAAGGCACAGTGGAATAAAAAGATTTCTTTAATTCACCATCCTTCAACATAAATAAATGTCAGATCTATTTGTGGATGGGAAAAATATTCAGCTTTTTAAGAATCTTCCCTCTGACCTTTCCCACTAACCATGCACATACATAAAATTAAATGCTTGTGGCATTAATTTTGAAAAATAGTATCTGCCACATTTGATCCAGAAAACTAGTAAACAACAACAAAACAAAAAACTAAAAAAGGACTAAAACAGAATTGTAGTCATAGATCCATCACATTTGGGAGGGTAATGATGAATTACTTGAGTTTTATTGACTCAATCAGATCATATGGTGAGTCCTTTCCAGACATATCGATAAGCTCATTGATTCCTCTCATTCTTGTAGTCACTGGACTATAGAAAAAAGGATCAGTAGCCATTTGACCTTCATTGTGTATTAAACAAACACCAGATGGCAAGGATTCATTCAGGAAATCCATTCTTTCTTCTTCATAGTCATGTTCACACTGCTGCTTCCCACTGAGCCTTTCTCTCTATCTGTCATGGTGCCAGAGCTGCCTGCATAGCACCTTTCATGCATCACAGCTTTCAAATCTTGTCCCATTAGTTTCATTTTGTTTCCATCATAAATAATCTCCCACTTTCTCATACACTCTTTCATTATCTAATAATGGGCTAGGTCACTATACAAAGGAACCAAGTATTAAAGGGTTAGTGAGTACAGTTTGTCCACTTGGTTTCTGGCCAGTGTGCAAATTATTTATTAAACAGATAAATTTACACAGCTTAAAAAAGGGGGATGTAAAGAATACAAACATTCTTATCCTACTAACAAGTTTTCAGGAGCGCTAGACATATAAAAATGAGGACATTTGAATCTCAAATTGGAAACTTTAAAGCACTATACCATGAACATTAACCTAATTCAACCTAATTATTTCAAGAAACACACAAAAGCAAATACCCTGTCCTCTGAAAAATTCCATCAGTATTTCTTCCCTTGGCCATTCCCTAGACTCATTTGGACACTGGCCAGCCAGCTAGAAGTGCTGAAATGCTGGTAAGCATTAACAAGCCAAGTCATTCCATTCGAGGGGTGTTATCTTATGAGTAAATTTCACAGAGTCCAAGAAGGGAGACTTTTTTTTTCTTTTTAAACAAAGTTGTATACAGACAAAATGAGAAAGCTGAACTTCATTTATCCCCAACACTGCAAGGTTCACTAAAAACAAGGAGTATAACCCAGAGGTTTCATCAGAGTACCCTTCAGTAGTTGTAGGAAGTTAAATATTGAGCAAATAAAGTATGATAACCACTAGAATCAGATTCTTTCCTTATTTAACAAAAAGTTAAGAAGTTTTGAATGTAATATGTAGGATGCTGAGAATATGTCAGCACCGAGTGAAGTCATCCCAGCCTATTATTCCCACAGGCAGGCTAATTATCAGGGGATAATTGGACTGATAATGAGCATTCTGACTGGCCAAGAGGTCCCTCTGAGGATACCGCACCCCTTTGCCTTATGAGGCTGTCCTCTGTGCCAAGCATGGCATGTTGCAAATGGGAATTTTAAAAGTATAATATTTTTAAGCAAAAGCAGTTTTCTTTGATTGAAAATAAAGTGTTGAATGCTAAATTTATTTTTGAATAAATGAATAAGGACACAAGGTATTTGGTAAAACAAAATACAGTTAATTCAACTATTTTGAGTTTTTTGTATAATATTTTGATTACATGAAAGTATGGTAACTCTATTTTTAAAAAAATAGAAAAGACAAAGACTCACTCCTGTTCTCATCTTCCTAAGTGATCCAATTTAATAATTTGAAGTTTGAAGTACGTATCTAAGGCAATTTTATGAGCAATTATCCTATTATTTACTGTTATATATTGACAAAAACTCATATTAAGCCCTGTGTATGCCAACACATTTTACTAATTATTGTCTGCCTATAATACTTTCTGTAGTTCTCTTCCACTTCTACTTAACCTTTGCCTTCATCTTGATTTTTATTTCCTTAGGGAGGATTTTCCTTACTTCCCTAAGCCAGATACTTACATTGCTGTCCTATACATTGCCTCTTCCTAGTTCTTATCATTACAAGGCTTATCTCTTGCAGTCAACAGTAATCTCCATGAGGGCAGAATGGTTCTTCCTTTGCTTAATATTACATCCCAGAGTAGCACTTGGTACATAATAAGTGCTCAATAAATCATTGAGTGAATGAATAAACAAAAGAACTCAGACATTTTCTATATCATTCCAGATTGAGATGTGATGAAATTAGAGAAAATGGTTTGCATACTACCCTATAAATAAGAACATATCTAGATAAGCATAGCATCTGCTCTTTTTATCCCAATAATTTAGCACCTGACATTTTTATGTCATCAGCTAAGTAATTCTATTTTAAAAGAAAAATAACTAATCTTGGTTATTTTAGTTATTTAGTTCCTAGGAAGAAAAAATAAGGAAACAGAGAAAATGAAAGTGCTTAAATACCCAGTATAAATGGCCAATAATTATTTACCTTCTGAATCATTTCTTCATGGCTTTCAGGAAGGCATCTGGTTTCATATTACATCTGAGCTGAGAAAGGTTGTAAACCCGAAGAACAAATAAAAGCAACTGGTTCTATAACTGCTTGATTCCACTCAGTTCAAACAATAAAAAATAACCAATCATTGTCAACTTGAACCTCAAATCACAAACTGTGTCTCAAATGTCAGCTTAAATTTCCTTTAAACTCTGCTTGATTTCTTGGCAACAGTTATAAACCTCATCTTGTGTTTCAATGACCAGAAGTCTTTTGGTTTATACTGTAGAAATTTCATTTTTAAAGAACTAACAACTTCCTACTCTCTGTTATTATGCAAATTTGAAACCTAATTATAAATCCATATGAATATAGCTGGTATGTCTCATTAACTCTCTGTATTATACGTTTCACATTTCATGGCAATATATGTTTTAAAATCCCCCCAAATTAATCGTGTTGACCTTAAATTTACCAAAATGTTATTTATATAACTCAGCCACAATATTTCATTAAAAAATAATAACCTTTTGGGGCAAGTTTTAGTTTCACAGAGATATCCAGCAGGAAGTATAGTGAGTTCTCTACACCCCAGCTCATATGTGCACAACTTCTCCCAAGGTCAGCGTCCCACACCACCATGGTACCTGTGCTCTAGTCAATGAGCCTGCTCTGACATGTTTTTATAACCCAAAGCCCATAGTTTACATCAGAAGTCACTCTTGGCAAGTGTACAAACTATGGGCTTATAATGACATGTATCCGCTATTCTAGTACCTCACCAAATTGTTTCATTGCCTACATATCTGTGCTCCAGCTATTTATCGCTGCCTGCACCACTAAACGCTGGAACCACTGACATTTTTGTTACTATCTCCATAGTTTTTCTTTTTACAGACTGTCATATAGCATGATATATGATTCCAACATTTTACTTAACAGCAGAAACTAGAAGCCACATACTATATGATTCCGACTATATCATGTACATACAAGTAACTTTCTTTCACTTAATAATGTACATTTGTATTCTCCGTGTCTTTTCATGGTTTGATAGTATATTTTTTTTTAGCACCGAGTAATATTCCATTGTCTAATAATACCAGTTTGCCTACTAACGCCATATTTGTTACTTCCAAGTTTTGGCAATTATGAATAAAGTTGCTAGGAACATTTGTGTGCAGGTTTTAGTGTGGGTGTAAGGTTTTATTCATTGGGTAAATATCAAGAAGCACAATTGCTGAATTGTTAAGGACTAAGATCTCACCAAGCTATCTTTCAAAATATTGAACATTCTACAATGAATGGAAGTTCTCATTGTCTCACGTCTTCACTAGTCTGTGGCATTGTCAAGGTCTTGGGTTTTGAACATTCTAATAGGTATCTAATAGTATCTTAGTATTGTTTTAATTTACAATTCTCAATATGATGCTAAACATTTTTTATGTAGTTAATTGCTACCTGCATGTTGTCTTAGGTGAGAATTTATTCAGTTCTTTAGTTAAGTTTTTGTTCAGGTTGTTTGTTTTCTTATTCTTGATTCTTAAGAGTTCTTGGTATATGTTTGGATAACAGTCATTTATCAGATAAATGATATCTGATGATATAAATGATATAAATGTTATGATATAAATTATATCATGATAACATTTGAGTCCACCTGTTCATGGAAATGGAATATTTTAATATTTCTTCATTTATTTAGTTCTTTATTTAGTATATCTTCTTAGGTAAGAATTTATTCAGTTTTTTAGTTAACTTTTTGTTCATGTTATTTGTTTTCTTGTCTTGATTCTTAAAGAGTTCTTGGTATATAGGTGTGTTTTTTTCGATTTTCTCCCCAATCTTGTTTGTTCTCTCATTTTCTTTACATCATCTTTGGTGGATCATATTTTTTTAAATTTAATGAAGCACAACTTATTAATTATTCTTTCATGCATCATGCCTTGTGTTGTATCTAAATAATCATTGTATGCAAGATTATCTAGGTTATCTTCTAGGAGTTTTACAGTTTTGGATTTTGTCTTTAGGTTTGTGATGCATTGTGAGTTATTTTTCATAAAAGGTGTAAGGTCTGTGTCTAGATTCTTTGTGTGTGTGTGTGTGTGTGTGTGTGTGTGTTTGCATGAGAATATCCAGTGGTTCCACCACCATTTGTTTGAAAAGACTCTCTTTCTTTGATCATTTTGCCTTTTCCCCTTTGTTAAAGACCAGTGGACCATGTCAATGTGGGTCTATTTCTGAGATTTCTATTCTGTTTCATTTCTATTCTGTTTGTACATTTTTTCACCAATACCACACTGCCTTTTCATTTTATTTTATAGAAATTTAAATGAATTTTAACTAACACATAGAAACTGTACATATGTATGCGATGCCATGCAAAAATATTGCATTATGTTTAAATCAGGTCAAACATATCTCTCTTCAACTATTTATCATTTATAATTAAAAACATTCAAATTCTGTTCTTGAAATACACAGTACATTATCACTTTATTGTACCATGTTTGATTGTTGTGGCTTACCAGTACGTAGTAGATTGGGGTAGTGACAGTCCTCAGACTTTATTCTTCTCCTTCAGTAGTAAATTGGTTGTTCTAGAACTTTCACCTCTTCATTTAAACTTTAGGGTAAGTTTATAAACATACAAAACATAACCTACTGTGATTTTGATTGGGTTGTCATTGAATCTATAGATCAAGTTGAACTGACATCATGATAACATTTGAGTCCACCTGTTCATGGAAATGGAATATTTTAATATTTCTTCATTTATTTAGTTCTTTATTTAGTATATCTTCTTAGGTGAGAATTTATTCAGTTTTTTAGTTCACTTTTTGTTCATGTTATTTGTTTTTTTATCTTGATTCTTAAGAGTTCTTGGTATATGTTTGGATAACAGTTCAAAGAGAAGATTTTTGCATCTATGTTTATGAGAAATACTAGTCTATGGTTTACTTGTAATGTGGCCTCACACATGATGTCCCACTGAATCACAACCCCAGCCCTATTTTTTTTTCCAAATTAAAAAAAAACCAACTATATCTTGTAAGTAGATGCAAGGAGTTGGTTATCCTTGTTGGAGTAATGGTTTTCTGTATCTGGGGAAGTTATCTTCTGCAGTTTTTTTATCAGAGTTTTGTAGTTATCCTCTATCTTGTAAATATTTTGTTAAGTTTATACCTAAGTATTTCATTATTTGAATGCTAATATAAATGTCAAGTGTTGAAAATTCCGCATTTCAGTTTCATTGCATAGGAAGGCAATTGGCTTTTACATGCTAAACTTGTATCCTGAAACCTTGCAAAAATTGTTTAGTTCTAGGAGATCTTAGTCAATTATTTTGGATTTTCTACATAGGCAATCATGCCATTTGCAATCAAAGACAGTTTTATTTCTTCTTCTCCTGTCTGTATACCTTTTCTTTTTGTTGTCTGAATACATTAGTGAGAAAGTCCAGTACAATGTTGAAAAGCAGTGGTGAGAGGGGATGTCCTTGCCCTTTTTCTCATATTTGCGGGAAAGTTTTGAGTTTCTCACCATTAAGTACAATGTCTGGAGGGAGGGGTTTTTTTTGTACATTATGATTATTTAGTTATCTCATTCCCTGGTACCGTCCCTTTTCCTCCCCTCTTTCCTTCCCCTGATCCTCTTATCCTACTCTACTGATCTATTATTACCTTAATTAGTGTGGTTGTAAGGTTTTTAAAGATGTTTACCTAGTTGAGGAAGTTCCTTCTGTTCTTAGTTTGCTGAGAGCTCTTACTATGAATACTGGATTTTATCAGATGCCTTTTTCACATCTATTGATATGATTATGTGATTTTCCTTTACTTTGTTGATAGGATGAACTAAATTAATTGATTTTAAATGTTGAATTACCTTTGCATAACTGGAATGAATCCCATTTGACCATTGTAGTTTAACATTATTATAAATGATTGGATTTGACTTTTAATATTTTTGAAGATTTTTGCATCTATGTTTATGAGAAATACTAGGCCATGGTTTACTTGTAATGTTTTCCTCTGCTTCTAGTATTTGGCCTGATAGGATCAATTAGAAAATATCCCCTCTACTTTCATCTTCTGGAATAGATTGTAGAGAATTGGCATAATTTCTTTCTTAAAAATTTGGTAAATTCACTAAAAGTTAACTGAGTTGAGTGCCGTTTTATATTGGTATTGATTAGTGATTCAGTTTGTTTAATGTATAAAGGAATATTCAGACTATTTATTTCTTTTGACAATTTATGCCATTATCTTTCAAGGATGGTTTATTTCATCTAGTTTATCAAATTTATAAGCATAGAGTTGTTCATAATACCCCTTAATTATCTTTTGAATATCCATTATATCTGCAGTAATGTCCTCTTTCATTTCTGGTATTCATATTTTATGTATTCTTTTTTTCTTAATTTCCCTGGTTAGAGGCTTATAAAATTTATTGATTTTTTTCAAAGAACCAGATTTTTATTTCATTGATTTTTCTCTACTACTGTTCTCACTCTCATTGATTTTTTTTCCTCTAGTTTTCATTTCTTTTCTTGTGCTAGCATTAGATACTAATTTGGTTGTCTTTGTAGTAGTTTAAAATGGAAGCTTAGATGATTAATTATAGATGTTTTTCTTTACTAATATGCATATTCAATGTATAAATTTCCCTCTAAACACTGCTTTTACTATATTCCACACATTTTGGTAAGTTTTATTTATTCTTTAACCCCATTGTTGTTTAAAAGTGTGTTGTTTAACCTGAAAGGATTTTGAGATTTCTTAGTTCTCCTTCTGTAAATGATTTTTAACTTAATTTTATTGGGATTTGAGTAGGTACTGAATAATTTCTATTATTTAAAATGTTTTTACATTTGTTTTTATTTTAGTTGTAGATGCACACAATACCTTTATTTTATTTATTTATTTTTATGCAGTGCTGAAGATTGAACCCAGTGTCTCACACATGCTAGGCAAGCCTTCTACCACTGAGCTACAGCCAGCCCTGTTTTAAATTTTATTGAGATGTGTCTTGTGGGCAAGAATATGGTTTATATTGGTGAATGTTCCATGTAATCCTGAGAAGAATGTGTATTATGTTGTTGAAACAATGTATAGATGTCAATTATATTTGGTTGGTTGATGTGCTGTTGAGAGCAACTATTTAGGTTGATTTTTCTGTTCATTCATAATAAGGGGTATTAAAGTTTTCAACTATAGCAGGATATTTGATCAGTTTATTTGAACACACCTTTTGCTAAAGACATTGAGTGTATGCACATTAAGGAGTGTTTTGTCTTCTTGGAGGGAAAGGGGAAGCATCTGTGGTCCTGTGATTAGGTCTCAGTCATTTGGTGAGCTTGTATCTCTGCTTTTCAGTTTACCCTTCTGTTTTTATGTGGGACAGGATAGAGAAAGGGGGATGGAGTTGTGTGTTTACCTTTCCCCAGGTGAATTAGGCTCAGATATAATCACAACAGGTTAAATTCTGGGAGAAATTCTTTTTTTCCTGAGTGCAGGTGTTGTTACGAAGAAGAAAATGCTCTGACATATTTTCAAGTGGCCCCCTTTTCCTTCTTTCTTCTGGAAGCATGTGTTGATTTTCCTCCAGTATTTACTGTGAATTTTCAACTCAGACTTTCCACACTGAGCCTTTGGCAATTTGTCAATACTCTAGCACTAATTCCTGCAGAGGTTCCTGCTGATAGGTTTATGCTCTGGTCAAATGTAATTTCCTCTGTCTTCTTATGATACTTCTTTGGTGAATAGGAAGAGTTGTTGGGTTTCTGTTTTTGTTTTGATGTTTTGTTTTGTTTTGTTACTGGGGATTGAATCCAGGAGCACTCAACCACTGAGCCATATCTCCATCCACACTTTTTTTTTAATTGTTCTGGCACTGCCAAATGGTGCAACCACTCTGGAAAACAGTATGAAGATACCTAAGGAAACTTGGAATGGAACCACCATTTGACTCAGTCGTCTCACTCCTAAGTTTATACCCAAGGGACTTAAAATCCCAGCTCTTTTTAAAAATTATTTTTATTTAGAGACAAGGTCTTGCTAAGTTGCTTATCGGTCTCAATAAATTGCTGAGGCAGGCTTTGAACTCACCATCCTCTTGCCTCAGCCTCCTCAGAGGCTGAGGTTACAGGCATGCACAATGGGGCTTGGCAAGTCATTGGCTTTTCTAAAAAGTTTACTTAGCTTTTTGCTTGTTGTTAGGATGAAGTAGCAGTTTCTAAGCTTCTTAACTGTCAGACAGTAACCCTGTCATTTTACTTCTGCAGACAAGTATGTTGAGGCTCAGAAAGATATATTTGATAATATAGTTAAGGCTGTTAAATAAAAAGGGATCAGGGGACAGTCTGTATAATTTCCTTGTCTGGCCATGAGGAAGTCTCATGAGGTCTTATGAAAAACTTTCTCATGAACAGAATTGACAGGGGGCAGGAGAAAAACCACTGTTCTTTTGGTTTTTCTTTTTTTTCTAAATACACCTTTGTACTTAAACAGGCACTTCCTCTAGCCTTTGGACCAACATTGACAGGAATCATGAAGCCTAGTAACTACACAGATGAGAGCAGGACAGGAATGCAGAAAGGGCCTCTGAACTTGGAATATTCATGGGAAGACCTCCATCATACTCTATGAAATTTTAACCTGACATCCACTGTATACCATTCTGTCATTATGTCTTGCTACAATAACTACAGAATGACAAGATTCCCCTTTGGTTATAGAAACTCAAACCCTCTAGGATTTTACCATCCTAAAGCCTTCCTCCAACTCTACCCACATTGACTCAATCCTCATCAGCCCTCAGGAGCATTTATTACCATATGACAATTTCCATACAATTTATTTGCCCCTTTTGCTAGAATGTAAGTTCTATGTGGTCAAGACATATGTCTCTTTGGTTCATTGTCATATTCAGAGCCTGAAATAATGACTGTCATATAAATTTGCATAAATTTATTGACTTAATGATTTACTCACAAATGAAAAGGATTTTCAATTAAATTGACTCTATGTCCAGGATATTAGTTTTGATAGTTTTAAGACGCTTTTGACTTACTTTTACTGGCAAATGCATTCAGTCATAATGTCACAATGTAGATATAACTTATATGACAGCTTCTCACTAATATAATTATATGTAAAATTATTTGCATTTCCCAAAAATATATACCCAATAATAGATTAACTCCAGAACCCAATGTGGGGAAGGGCAGAATAACCTAAAAGACATTCAATACTCTTTAGAAATATTATTTTTTAAAAAATAATATATGATATGTCTTTATTTTAAATAATATATATTTTTAAAATAATCATATGATAATTTTATCAATATTGATAAATTGAAAATATTATTTAAAAAATATTTAAGGGTCCTTAAGGTAAAAGTGTAAACCACACAGTAAAACTGAGGTTAAAAATGTTAGCTAGACTGGGCATGCTGATGCACACCTGTACTCCCAGCAGCTCTGGAGGCTGAGGCAAGAGGATCAAGAGTTCAAAGCCATCCTCAGCAATAGTGAGGCACTAACCAACTCAGTGAGACCCTGTTTCTAAATAAAATACAAAACAGGGCTGGAGATGTGGCTCAGTGGTCGAATGCCTCTGAGTTTAATCCCCAATATAAAAAAAAAGTTAGCTAGAATGTTTTATTCTTTTATTTATTTTAATAAAGTTTAGATGTGGAAACTTTTCATCGCACCTATGCTGATTAGTAGTCCTAAAATGGTTTTCTCCTCAAGGCTAATGATTTATATATACAATATATTTAATATAATATTAACAATATTAAATATACATTTATATTTTTGATGTAACATCTTTTTAATTTTTTTTTTTTTTTTTTTGGTACTGGGGATTGAACTCAGTGGCACTTAACCACTGAGCCACATTCCCAGCCCTTTTTTGTATTTTATTTGGAGATAGGGTTTCAGTGAGTTGTTTAGTGCTTCGCTTTTGCTGAGGTTGTCTTTGAACTCATGATCCTACTGCCTCAGCCTACAGAGCTGCTGTGATTACAGGTGTGTGCCGTTATGTTCAGCTTAATATAAGTTTTTAGTATCATAAGTTATTCTTGAGATTTTTCCCTATATAATATGAATTAAGTAACATTTTTATTAATAAAACTTTTTAAACATTTTCAGATTTATGTAAAAATTGTGCAATGGTGCAGACATGTCCCATAAACTATTTACCCATCTACCATTATTATTAACTCCTTACGTTAGTATACTACATTTGTTAATATTAATAAACCATTATGGATATATCATTTTTAAACAAAATCTGTATTTTATTCTGATTTCTTAGTTTTTATCCAATGATTTTATTATTGTTGTTGTTGTTGTTGTTGTTATTATTATTATTATTATTATTTTGGTTCCAGAATAACACATTATATTTAGTTGTCATGTCTCCTTAGGGTAAGCTTCATTTTGGCAAGTATTCCTTCTCTGGTTTTTGATGACATTGATAGTTTTGAGTACAGACTAGTTATTTTTAAATATGCCCATCAAGTGGCATTTGCCTTGTACATGACTTCTTATTAGACCAAGGTAACATGTTTTGCAAAGGCTGATCATAGAAGTGAAATATCATTTTCATCACATCTTATCAATGGACCATACTATCAGCCTGACTTATCACTGTTGATGTTGACCCTAAGGCTAAGGTAATGTTTGTCAGACTGCTTCACTGTAAAGTGGGTGGTGGGTGGTTACTTTGGCCCCTTCCCATTCTGTACTTTTTTGAAAGGGATTCAGTAGGTATAGCCTTCATTTAAATATTGAGTAGTTATGCTCTACCTTCTTGACAGTGAAAATATTTAGAATTCCCTGCAATTTGTCTTTTTCTCCTAATATTTTTTGTCCAATCACTTATTTAAAATCAGTGCAGATTCATGGATATTTATTTTATAATTTGTTAAAATACCATACTAATTTATTCTTATGCTTATTGTTCTTACCATACCTAATGAAAACTTGGATTCACAAAAATCCAAGAATCCTTCCTTTGGATTCTGTGTAATTTTGACAAACTCCCATCACTTAGTGCCTGCATGTGTGTGTGTGTGTGTGTGTGTGTGTGTGTGTGTGTGTAAAACATTTTACTGATTTCTGTTGCTATAAGATGATCCAGGTGTATTTTATATATTTTCTGCCTCAAAGTATTTCTGCCTATTACTTTATGGAACTCTAATTTTTTTTTATTGTGGAATGGATTTTAGAAACCAAAATGTGGGTACAAGGGTGCTTTTTTCCCCAATGGAATAACACTTTTTTAAAAAAATATATTTTTAGTTGTAGATGGACACAATATCTTTATTTAATTAATTAATGAATCTATTTTATGTGGTATTGAGGATCAAGCCCATTGCCTCACACGTGCTAGACAAGCATCCTACCATTGAGTTATAACCGAGGACTTGGAATAACACTTTTAAGGCATTCTCATCCAACAAAGAAATCTGTACATACTAATCCATGTATTTACAGATATCTATACATATTACTATGCATATGACCATCAGTATCTATATTAAACTAAATATGAGTTTATACCGATGTCTTCAACTGTAATCCACTATCAAACTGATCATTTCACCCTTCTCTCTCTGCTTATCTATATATTCTCATTCCATGAGTAAGAGAGCTGGCTCTCTCAGTCCATTACCTATTTCCTTAATTATTTTATTCCAACATACATGCATAGCATTATCAGAATTGGTAACCTATCACAGAAACACACTCTACCCATTTTGTATGGTACTTTTATGCACAACTCTTTTGCATTTAGTCTCACAGACTCCTGCTTTCAAAAACTGACTCAAATCAGCACCTATTTTCCCCAAGTTCAGTGACGTTTTATATATTTCCAAGGTTTTGTTTTTGCCATATAAGGAATTCTATCCTGAGATGTCAAAAACTCCTAAATAATTTTTAAATATTTCTTGTATTATTTTATTCTTTGCACTATGATTTTTTGTGTTTTGACAAACATTACATATCCAGCATTACAGTATTTTACTGATAGTTTCACCACACTCTAAAGTCCTATATTTAATTTACTGCACTCTTCCTCTTTTCTCCCTGAAACCACCTATCTTTTTACTGGCATAAGGCTTGGTGCTTCCAAAGTTGTCTTACAATTGAAATCACATAGAATGAAGCCTTTTCAGACTGTTTTCCTTCATTTAAAAATAAGCATTTGAGATTCAGCTACATCTTATGGCTTCAACACTCCATTTTTTTAATCACTGAGTAATAATTCATTTCATGGATATACCACAGCATGTTTATGTATTCACTACCAAAAGGCATCTTGGTAACTTCTAGGTTTGGGAGATAATGAATAAAGTTGTTATGCATATTCATGTGCAGGATTTTGTGTAGACTTAATAGAAGACATGAGCAAATAAATATCTAGGTGCACAATTGATAGATTATGTGGTAAGTCTACATTTAGCACTATATATATATATATATATATATATATATATATATATATATATATCTTCCAAAGTGACTCCCATTTTTCATTCCCATAATTAATGAATGTAAGTTCTGTGGCTTCACATTCTCACCACCATTTGATGATGTTTAATTTTTAAAGTTTTGTTCATTCTGACAGTTGTATGGTGATATTTCAATGCTGTTCTAATGTGGAATTTCTTAATGGTAGATGATCTTGATCAGTTTCATACATGTTTATATCTCGTCTGTGTATATGTTTTTGGTGTTCTTTTTGCTCAAGGCTACATTGGCTACTCAGAGTTTTTTGTGGTTTCATGTGAATTTTAGGATTGTTTTTCTAATTCTATAACAATTATCATTTATAACTTGATAGGACTATCAATTCCTTTCTTTTTTTATTTGTTCTTTTTAGATATACATGACAGTAGAGTTTATTTTGGCATATTATACATACATGGAGTATAACTTATTCTAGTTAGGATCCTATTCTTGTGGTTTTATGTGGAGTTATCCTGGATTGTGTATTAGAATTTTAATTGGCATACATGGACTATTCACATTATAAAGGATTTCACAACACTGGCATATTCATCCTCTTTCAGGACAACGCGGAGGTGTGTTCAACAGTTACCTAAACAGTTGTTGGTTGCCTGACTCCTGTTACTCATTGATAATGTGCTTGGATTTTCTCTATTACTTGTCTCATTTGTACTACTCCCTCATTTGTATACCCTTCGATTAAACTATACATAAACTACTTTAAAAAAGGATTTAAATATACCTGGTTTAATATGTACACAACATTTATGTTTTTGCTCATTACTTGGTTTCTTTTTCTTCTTGTATCATTTTCTCTGTTGCTTATTCAACATGTCTCATGATTCTCTTTTCATTCCTCTATTAGTTTATTAATTATATTCATAGAAAAAACTTTTTTGGTTACCCTACAGTTTTTCATATACACTTTTAACAAATCCATATCCACCTTCAAATAACAGAATTTCAGTGTATATGTCATTTTCCTTCCCCCTAAAACATTTTAAAAAGTTTTATCTCAAGAAAAATCTATTTATTAGAAGTCCCTCAGAACTTGTCTAAGAAAATCTTAATTTTTTGCCTTCATTTTTGAAGAATAATTCCATTTGTTATAGAATCCTAGGTTTCATTTTGCTTTATCCTTCAACACTTTAAATATTTCACTTTACTTCCATTTTGATAATAGTTTTTTTCAGAGAAGTATGTTTTAATTCTCATCATTTTTCTCTATAAAGTATAATTTATTGTCTTCTAGCTTCTCTCAAAAATTCCTCTTTAAGTTGCATTTACTGCACTTTGATTAGAGTATACTTAGATTTTTTTTTTTTTTTTGGTCAGTTTTCTCTGATCCTTACATCTATGATTTGGTATACATCATTCATTTTGGAAAATTTTCAGCCATTATTGCTTTAATGCTTCTTTTTCTCTTAGTTTTCCTTCTGATATTCCCCTTACATGTGAATTATATTTTTATAATCATCCCATACTTATCTGGATCTTCTGCTCTTTTGTAATTATCATTATTCCTTTTACTCTGTGTATTTCTCAGTAAATTTATAGTGAATGATCTTTAAGCTAACTTATTTTTCTCAGATGATAAACCATTCTAAAATATTTTTTAATTCTGATAGTGATTTTGATTTTATATTTTTCTTTTGATTTTCATCCCTAGAATTTCCATCTTTCTGCTTTTTAAACCTCTTTTTCTTTTATTCTACCCTTTTCACAGAATCCTGAACATATCTGTCATAGTTATTTTTAAAGTCCATAGTAATTCCAACATCTCTTCATTTCTCGGTATAGGCTAATGCTTGATTTGTCTTTGGACTTTTCTCTTGCCTTTTAGCATGTCTTGTAATTTTTTATGGAAAATCAGACATAATGTACAATGTAGTAGGAGATGAAGTGAATAGATTTATAGTCTGAAGTTTTATGTTATGACTATGAGGAGAGCTATGTTTAATATTCTTTATAGCTGTAGGTGCTAGAGACTTTATATTCTTTCAGTGTCCTTGTTTTTGTCTTCCCTATTGTATTTGACATCCCTAAGAACTTCTTTTGATTGGTTTGTCTTACAGCTCTTTGAGGTATATTATGCCATTATAATACCAGATCCTTATCGATGTGACAGTAAGGAGTGTAGAGAAAAGCATTCTTTAATATTATGATTAAATCTCAGTCTTTGTGTGACTTTGAGACTTGGGCTATATTTTTTTACAAGTTAGAGACATTAGATCCCACCTTCACCCCTTAGGGAGTTGTTTATAGAAGAATTAACATTTGATTCAGAAGACTGAGTAAAGTGGTTCTGCCTTACTAATGTGGCAGGCATCACCCAAACCATGGATAGAGCACCTGTGTAGAACAAGAGCAAAAAGAAGGATGAATTCATCCTCTCTGCTTGAACTGGGACATCATCGTCTCCTCTCTTGGAACATCAGAGCTCCAGGTTGCCAAGTCTTAAGAGTTGGACCAGAAATTACACCATCAGCTACCATGGTTCTCAGGCCTTCAGACTCAGACTGAAAAGACTGAATTTCTTTCATTTTTAGATCACCTAATCATGACATTTACTGAAAACAGATCATTTTCTCCCAAAACAGTTATTGATAGACCGCTTTATTTGCACAAATCTCTATACTTCTGAAATCAAATAGTCAGGTCTCTATTATCCTAAAAACAAGCAACCAAAGATGGGCTTCCTCTGTGAAGACTACAATGGAACTTCATGTTCCCTGGGGAAATAGTCCTGGAGTCATTCTCTAAGCTCTGGAAACCATCACACTTGAAAATATAAAATTGATATCATCATGCTCCAAGTTATTGTTTCACTGCTTTTAAAAGTAGTGAAATATATGCCACAATATGTCTCATTCTAAAGGTTGAAAATTTTATGCTATGACTATAATGACATCATTCTGCCTCCTACAGAAGGCTTTTGCTTAGGGAATTCAGCAAGAGGACAAAATTAACAAGAAACGTCACTTTCACACACACAGATGGAAAAATGTTAACATTTCTTGAATCCTATGACAGCCTTCTTGATGAGAACATGCATGTCACTATAAGGTACCAACGACGTGCAAACACATCTTATGAGCAGGTGCTAAACACATCTTATGAGCAGGTCACTGCTAGAAGATGGAAGCTTTGGCGGTACTGGTAACAAAAGGTTTTTGTAGTCACAGTCTCGAGCTAAGAAATAGGAATCATATGTAAGAGATGTTCCAGACAGGATAAAACTTAGGGACACTTTGGTGACAATGTACAGAGGTGCCCTTCCTACTTCTATTTAACCTTCATTTCACAGATCATGCAGAAATCCTACTTCTCACTTAAAGATTATGTGAAATAAAGTAATTTTCTACTAAAAGTCTAAATAATGTTATGACCATTCCAATATGAAAAAGAAATATGTGACCTTTGTCCTTCTTGAGGCCTGACCTCGTAGCAGAGAATTATAAAAACTGTGCAGTAATATTTGTCAAGTTGGTTTTTCTCAGAGACCTTTTGTGCTTCTTCACTTCTTAAATGTATTTCCAAAATGCCAATATTCTGAGAACAATAGAGAATGACAAAAAAATTTTCATAAGAACAGTCAAAGGCATATATGGCCAGTTCTATTTCTAGAAAGAATGTTAACATAAGTTTTATATACACAAGACGGAGGAAATAGTCTTTTCTTTGCCATGAGTAATCCTAGGAAAGTTTTCTCTCTCTCTCTCTCTCTCTCTCTCTCTCTCTCTCTCTCTGAATGTTCGCAGAGTTAAAGAGTGAGGATTAGAAAAGCAGTGCTTTTTATATTTGTGGAAATATATGACAAATGGAATCTAGAAGATTTTATACTGAAAAAGAAAAAAAATTGATCAGAGCACAGGAGAGGTATAAAGGGATATTAAGCATTAGTAGCCAATCAATCCACGTTATTACTCAAAGGACTGAAAGAAAAATTAAGGTAGTTTCCAGTTTCCTTTCTCAGTTCTAAAACACACACACAAACTGCACACTGCATACACTTGCACAAATATCCTTTCTAGCACACTACTCCATTAATTATCTTCTCTCTAGTGTCTTTGCAATTTGTTCCTTTATCTCCCTCATTCAAATTAGAAAAGCATTTCCCTCAGTTCAACTTACTTTTCAAGTTAAAGCCCAGTGTTCTTCCTCTGTAACTTTTTCTTTTACCCCTAATATCTGCATTCATGTTACTATTAGGAAATAAAATACACATCAAATCCAGATAATTGTAGGCAAACTTTATTTACTTTTCCCCATCCATTGAAAGCCCATGAAAAAGGGTCTTTTTCTTAACAATTTCCTTCTCATTTCTCATATTCCTTTAAGGCCTCTTAACCCTCGCATCTTGAATCTTCTTTTCTTAGATTTGACCTTTGTGTGATGGATTATCAGAAATAATAAAGAACTGGGATCATTAATAATAAAGAGTTTAGGCATTACTTTTTAGGTAAGTATATTCTAAAGTTTACTTTTTAGAACAATAGACTGATATATATTAATCGGTGTGTTTAAACTACTCCATGATCACAAATGAGTCTGGTCCTAAAAGTCTGACCATATTTAAATAGATTTTTCTCTATTAGAAAGAATCCTTTACAGCTAATTTACCTTGTGGTTTTCCAAGAATTACAATTTCTATAATATGCCTTGGGAATTTGCTTTAGGTAATGAGGGGTCACAGAAGAGTTTAGCTTCTAATTTTAAAGAGTATTCAAGTAACAGTACAAAAGATGGCTTGAAGGTAGAAGAATATATATGGCCACATCTTGTCATTTGAGAACAGAAGCAAAAGGATAAAGCAAAAAACCAGGACTGTTGAGAAATTAGTCTCAGTATTATTGTGACAACAATTGTGGTCTGAATAGGTAGTGTCACAGGAAAAGATAATGGAGAGGAGAAAGACTTTGAAAGCAGTTTTTGAAGAAGTTAGATCCAACAGGATTTAGCTGATTAGTTACAAGAAGGCAGAAAGGTTCAATGCAGAACTAACATGGATCTGACTGAAGGGTTATAATATGATATGGACATTCAAGTCCAGAGTGGCATGGGGGGGCACTAGGAGGACCAGTGGAGGACTGCTGCCCTCTGCACAGCACCTGAGAAGGGGAGAGGAAACATCTACAATTTTGCAAAAAAAAAAAACAACTAATCCTGGTCTAAAGGGCTTTTTTTTTTTTTCATGTCATGTGGCTATGTAGGGTGAATAATTATTTCATATGATTTCTTCTTTCAGGGATTATTTCTAGTTGCTTTCAATGGTATTCAGTCCTATAGAAGATTGATTGATATATTTAGTTGCCAGTATAGATAAGACAGAATTCAGGTCTAGTTCCAAAATGGAAATTCATGATTATTCACTCTGTTAACTTCTTCAAGTGATCCTACTTCTCTTTAAAAAAAAATAGCATTTTATAAGCTTCGAAAGAGACACTTGAAACAATAGTTTTCTCTGTTTATCTTTTCATCTTCCAGCCCTGCTTTTTTCACCTTCCATAATGTCTCTTATATCCAGACAACTTCAAAATAATCCTGAAAGATACAAAAGTAGAAATGAACAAGTGGAAAGGCACATCATTGTCGTCAGAGGAAAGACATCATGAAGATGTAACTTCCATGAAATTATCATTAGTTTCTTGTTTTTTCCCCCTACACTAAACAGAGTTCTGCTAGGAGAAAAGTAAGAGTACCCTGGAAAAAAATGATTTTTAAATAAGAAAAATAATGGTAACATAGCCTTAGAAGTCATGAGCACACATATAAGTCTCCAGTAATTAAAATAATATGAAATACATGCATGAAGAGACAGGGGGTGTAATACAGAGAAGGGAGCTGCTATGGGTTAGATATTAGGTGTTCTCCAAAAGGTCATGTGTGAGACAATGCAAGAAGGTTTAGAGGAGAAATGACTGAGTAATGAGGGCCTTGATTCAATCAGTGAATTAATCCTCAGATAGGATTAACTGAGTGGTAACTGAAGGTGAGTAAAATGTGGCTGGAGGAGGTGGGCATTGGGGATATGACTCCAGGGTACATATTTTGTATATGGTGAGTGGAGTCTCTCTCTGCTTCCCGACCATCATGTGAGCTACTTCCCTCTACCACACTCCTCCAACATGATTTCTGCCCCACCTGAGCCCCAAGAAATGGAACCAACTGCTTATGGATGAGACCTCTGAAACCGTGAGCCCCCAAATAAATATATCCTCTTCTGATTGTTTGTTAGGTCTCTTAGTCATAGCAGTGAAAAGCTGAGTAAAACAGGAAGCATTTATAATAACTTCAAACACAAAAATTTGACTATGTATCCTTAGTTGTATACATTCCAAAACCAACCAAACAAACAAAAATTAGATATTTTGATACTTAGTGTCATGTGTAACAATGAAGTAGATATGATGAGACCATTATAGTAGTAGTGGGGGGGGGCAGTGAGACAAATGAAGATTTATATGAGGATCCTTGAAAAATAAAATTGTTGAAATGAGAGGAGCATGTTTAGGATTTTTAACCACTTTTAATATCTTCTTTAATTCATGATTCATTTTAAACTTAAGAATACACATTTCTTAGCTTTGTATTCTGAAAATATATGAAAAGCAATATCTAGTTCTACACATTTTGCATCCAAATTATGGTTTTTCAATTCCATTGCATAATATAAGGAATAAAATATATTATATATATATATATATATATATATATATATATATATATNTATATATATATTTTTTTTTTTTTTTTAAGAGAGAGAGAAAGAGAATTTTTTAATATTTATTTTTTAGTTTTTGGCAGACACAACATCTTTCTTTGTATGTGGTGCTGAGGATTGAACCCGGGTCGCATGCATGCCAGGCGAGCGCGCTATCGCTTGAGCCACATCCCCAGCCCAATCACATATATTTTAATCCATGAATTAAAAATAGTTCTTTAAAAACATATAAAGACTACCCATTGGTCAGTTTTGAAGGATGTTAGGGATAAACACTGTTTGCAAATGGAAATAAAAAGGGTAGTAGACATTTATCCTAAATTTCTATATGACTATCAGTCAAGGTAATTGATTGTTGATAGAAAATTTTCTTTACAGTAGTATTTCAGTTAATAAATTAAAATGAATAATTGAAATAGAATATCACCATTTTGTAATAAATGCTATAACAAACACATAAAAGTGAGAACCATATATTCCCTCAATATACAGAATGTAACCTATAAGCAAATATTGTCAAAAAATTTTAGACCTAAATCTGATTAAACCTTAAAATTTCACCATGATATTCTGGGAAAAAGAAGAGACAAAGGACATTGTACATGAGCATGCATTCAGCAAAATATGAACTGTGTTTCTTTAGTAAATAAATTTCAAGAAAAAAAGAGGTGAAAAATGAAACTAAAAATTTAAAAAGATTTCAGAACTATTACTGACCAATTGAAAAGAATGGTCCTTACTTGAATAATGATTCAAAGAAAGAAATTATAAAGACATTAAAAATAAAATTATATAAACTTGAACACTCACTACATTTTTGGGTCTGTTAAAAATTTTATATTATCGTTATCATTAACATATGATAATAGTATTAGGTTTTTCTTTAACTCATATGAGTGTTTACCTTTTTGAAATTCATGTTCAAATATATGTGTTTGTATATATGTGTGTGTGTGTGTGTGTGTGTATACATATGAAGTGAAATGATGATTGATGATTGGCTTCCAAACATCTGGAGGTATAAGTAGGTACAAATTTAAATAAAATATAACTGGTCATGAATTGGTAATTTTTGAAGCTGTTGAATATTTGGGGGTTCGTTTTGTTGTTTACTTTTTTATTTTGAAAATTTTTATAGTAAACGTTAAATATCAAGTTATTTCTTCCTTACATTTTTACAAATCAGGTTCTTATTTTCTTTTCTAAAAATTGTCATAGTGTTGGTCTCATCAACCTGAATTCTAAATCACTAAGATTCACCCAAGACATGTTCATTATATTCATTCTTTTGAAACCTTAAAATAACTTTCCACAAGTAGCCACTCTCCTCACAAGTTGTAAATGGTTCTTCACTTTCTCAAAATAAACCATCATAATTTTATTCAAAATAAATCACCCTTAATTTGACATCAGTGATATCATACAATCTGTGTCCACGCAGTTGTCTGTGAATTTTGCACCCTGGTCAAAGCAGTCACATTTGTACACTTTTCTCCTTATCCTTAGAACAGGCCATGGAACTCCATCTCTTGCTCTCCTAATGTCCCTGTCTGAGCAGTTGTAGTTATCTTTGTCTTAAAATGTTCTTTCTTCAATAATATTTCAAGTATAACCTCTTCCATGAAGCTTTCCTAAACACTTTTTTCAATCTATGGACAACTAACTGTCTCTTCAGTTTAAAGAAGCAATGATTTTCTCACACTCTTTATCACATGCTACTTTATATGACCAGTGCCATTTTAAATTTTATATTTAAAAATTATACATCTTTGTCATATATTCTACCTCTTTGTCTGGGACTATGCCAGATTTCTATGTATCTAAACACTACTGCAGTGTTTATATATAATAAGTATTCAATAAATGTTTGTTGACATTGCTCTTGACATTACAATTGGTGGTAGTGATGGCAGTGGTAAGAATAAAGGAATTTCATTTGACAATAGTTGTCAGTATTCCAAAATTTCTTTATTAAGGTGATCTTGACTCTTAGAGAACTGTGAAAATTCAACATTCCTTTGGTCCTTAGAGTTCTAATCTGTATATCCCTATAACTTGGTCCTTATAGTCAAGATGATTTAAAACATACATAACCAGACAAAAAGAAAAACAAACAAAATCTTATTTTCAAAACTTTTAATTGGTTTTATATTACTTAGAGAAAGAATTACAAATATCCTGGCATAGCATTAAAGGCTTATAATCTGCTCCAAAATCTGGAATCAAATTTTATTCTCATTATTTCCCTATATACACATTCTAGTACAATTAAAGGAGTCAAATTTTAAATATCTTTGGAATCATTCCTCTATCTCCATTGAACTTCTTTACTTTAGGTTTTCACAATCTCTTGGATGTTTTCAATCCTTTTTCTAGTAGACCACATGCCTCCAACCACATTCCCTTCCAGTTCATTCTTCATCTTTAAGTGAAGCCCAAGAAGGATTTATCTTGTTTAAAACTCCTCTATGACTCTCTTAAGAGATTAAAACTAAATTCCTTGATGTGATTTACTGAACCCTATTTGATCTTCACTTTCATTATTTTAATACCTGCAATATGAGGTATCTCTATATATGACTAACTATAGAATGGCAAAGCTATTCAGCCTGTTCCAACAAACTTATTGTCAAATGTGGGTAAAGCCAACAGACATAAATATGTAATAAAGAACAAGAGCTATGACAGAAAGAAACAGATGCCATGAGATGGAAATTTGGGGAGACATATTTTAGACTGAACATGAAAGGAAGAATTTTTGTTGAAGTAACATATATACTGCTTCCTTTATGTGGGGGAAAATTCCCCAAGGTGAAGTCTGAGAAGGTACTGAAATTAGAAATAACAATGAAATTAGACTAGATAATATCCCTATGTGTTCATACCTATTCATTCAATGTTACTTTTGGAAAAAAATAAGAGTAAGAATTTTTTATATGTAAATTAAAACAACATTTTGTATTACACAATGTATTTTTCTTGTCTGCCATGTGTCTTTTATCTTTATATATATTCTTTCCATTAAAACTTTAAAGTTTTCAACAGTATTCCACTATATAGTGTATAGCTGAATAGCGTTTTTCATTCTATATAGTGAGCCCCTCCCACAGAACAGGTATTGAAATAATAAAAGTGAAGATCATAAGGGGTCCAGTGTATCATATCATGGCCTTTAGCCTTTACATCTAAGGTAGTCACAGATTATTTTAAACAAGATAAATCTTTTTTTGGCTTCAATGAAAGAAGAAGCATGAACTAGAAGGGAATGTGGTGGGAGGCATGTGGTCTACCAGAAAAGAGATTGAAACAATCCAAGAGTTTATGAAGATCTAAAGTAAGGAAGTTTAATGGAGATACAGAAGTACGAGTATCTACCACTTTCTGCTTCCTGCTTTCCCCTACCACAAGATAATTATAAATGTTTAAATATATTTCCTTTATCCTTTTCATAGTTCTCTTGTTTTACATTTAAATTTTTATCCATTTGTTTTAATTTTTCACCATAAGGCATGAGAGGGGAACAAACTATTGTTTCCTATGTGGGTAACCATTTGTTATAATAACAAAAATTAGCATTTATTGTGGTTGGCTATGAGTATCTAGCTCATAATGAATGTTTTGTACTTATTATTTCTCTTAACTTTGAGGTACCAACTGTGTAGTTACCATTATATGCCTCAACTTGTCATTGAAGGAACTGAAGAGAATTTCATGATTTGTTTGAGGAGGTAGTACAACTATTAAACATAAAAGCTTTGATTAGAACCCTGAACTCAAGAGTTCATTCTGTTCAAAATTACCTTGTACTGATTTCCAGAATCCTCTTCTCACTTATAAATTTGAAATGTTTTATTCATCATATGATAAACTGTATTGTATATATTGAAATATACTGCTATTGAGTTATTTCTGGATGTATGAGTTATATGCATGTGCTCATATGTGCAAGAATTTAGATATCATTGAAGGATGGATGATTGGTTGCTTTTGTTCCATATTTCTATGCTTCTACTAATTGATTTAGTCATCTGACCAATTAAATATTAAAAATATTTAATACCAGAATGTGTTTTCTAACTTTAGTTTTAAAATTGTCTCTCCTTTTTCTTTTCAATTTTATTCTCATGTTTTCAGGAAATGATAATCCTTTGCTCAACACAATTGTGGAATTTGACACAACAATACTAAACTCCTTAAAAAATGATTACATGTTTTTGACAACTTTTGTAGTAAAACTATTCCATGTAATATAAGAAAGAATCAGTTTTTAATTGTTATCTGCTGTCTTGATGTATTATATAGTTATATAAGGCCAAATATATTGAAAAGTTAGAAAAACATTCTCCTAGTCTCACAATCCAAGCTATAAAAAAGTAAATATTATTTGCTCTCAGATTGGGTTACACATAAGTTTTGTATTTTGGAAAAATACATTGTAGGCCATGCACTATGATCTCTTGAGATATTCTTTTAAAAAAGAATATCACTTTCTTTTTCTTCTTTGAAAAAAAAAATGATTGTTTTCTTCTTTAAAAAAAATAATCTTAATTAGCTTTATTTCCAATTCTCAAATTGGGCAACACTTCATTCCATAAAATAGTATAAATGTTCCCTACCTTTCTTTAGCAGAGCTGAATTACTCAGAATTGCTACCTGCTCTTTTAAAAACTCCTTCAAAAGACCTCTCTCCTTAACATTCTTATATTAGATGAAGTGATCAGTTTGTTATTGAGACACATTCCCTGCTGTGTACATTGCAAATTAAGACAGAATTAGGCACTTAAGAAAAGTGCATTAACTCTTTTAGGCCACTAGGGTACCATTTAAAGCCCTTGTGTAAAATTGTCTTTAAATCAGGTCATCATGATGTCATTTAATCATTTTAGAGCACTGAAATAGATATTTATGAGAT
>NW_025999900.1:29490417-29512917 GCF_001458135.2 Marmota marmota marmota | reverse complement strand
GGTTAAAGCAAGACTCTGCAACAGACACAGAGACAAGGTGCTGTTATTCTCTATTATCCCCAGTTCCATAGTTCCACTCACTAGAACAGTTTTTACCTCTAGACTCAGAGGTGCTGACCCTGTCGTAGGCTCCATTACCCTGGCTGGAACAACCAATAAAAACGGTAGGTAAATCTAAAGAGTAAGTATATTCATTTAGGGATATATGTTGAAAGAATGAGAAAAAATAGAAAATGAAATTATGATCTATAACTAATTTCATTTTCTATTTTGTGGAGGAAGAGAAGCCCATGAAAGAGTCTGAGGTTTTAAGTGGGAGACAGAGAGAGAGAGAGAGAGAGAGAGAGAGAGAGAGAGAAAATGGGAGCAAGAGAGATTTACAGAACTGATAGAAAGAGCAAGTATCAAGGAGGGAGGAACTAACAGCATGAAATGGTACAGAAAGGATACTGGAAATCATTGGCTGAATTTGTCAGGTTAGAAATCAACAGTGATGTTACTGAGAGCAATTTCGGTGGAGTGGCTGGGAAAGAAACCAGAACACAGCAAGGTAAAGAGGAAAAGGAGGCAGAAAACTTTAGAACATGAGCATAAACAACCCTTTTTAAAAGCTCATCTGTGGAAAAGCCAAGTAGGATCAGTAATTTTGCATATTTTGATAAGAACCAGAAATTCTATAAGTGTAAGAACACTTTCAACAGACGTCTCCAAAGACATGATTAAAATTCTGTACAACTATTCCCAGAAATCAAGCTTGTTTTTTTTTCTTAAAACAATATGGCTTATTTCCCAATCATTTCTAAAGTGTCAATCTAAAAGTCAACCAAAACAAAAAAAAAAATGGAGAAATTATGTACCTGAGCTTGTCTCCTTTTTCATCATTTACTGATAAATTTAAAATATCCTCACATTTTTGAAGTAGAAGATTTATGTGATGGTTTGGATGCGAGGTGTTCCTCCAAAGCTCATGTGTGAGAGAATGCAAGAAGGTTTGGAGGAGAAATGACCAAGTTATAGCCTTAATGTAATCACTGAATTAATCTCTGATGGGTTTCACTGGGGGGTAACTGAAGGTAGGTGGGGTGTGGCTGGAGGAAGTGGTTCATTGGGGGCGTGGCTATGGATAGTTGGGTCTGGAGAGAGGAGTCTCTCTCTCTGCTTCTGATCATCATGTGAGCTGCTTTCCACTGCCACACTGTCCTGCCATGATGTCTTCCCTCACCTTGAGCCCTGAGGAATTGAGTCAGCCTTATAAGAACTAAGACCTCTAAAACCAACCATGAGCCCCAAAATAAACTTTTCCTACTCTGTAATTGTTCTGGTGAGTCTTTCAGTAACAGTGGTGAGAACGCTAACTAAAACAACACATTATCATTATGTTACATATGCATGTAG
This sequence comes from Marmota marmota marmota, assembly GCF_001458135.2. Lineage (NCBI taxonomy): Eukaryota > Metazoa > Chordata > Mammalia > Rodentia > Sciuridae > Marmota > Marmota marmota. The sequence continues at coordinate 29,511,522 of NW_025999900.1, read as the reverse complement.
TAACATAATCTACCATCAACAGATTCTGTCATTGCTTTATTTTTTATTTTTTTATTTTTTTGATACTGGGGGAGTGAAACCAGGGGCACTTCACCAATCCCCAACCCCCTTTTTGTATTTTATTTGGAGACAGGCTCTCACTGAGTTACTTAGGGCCTCGCTAAATTACTGAGGCTAGCTTTTAACTTGCAGTCCTCCTGCCTCAGCCTCCTGAGCCACTGGGATTATAGGCATACCTTCTTAATAAAAATGTTGATACATATATTACCAAATTGAAAGGAAATTTTAGCCAGAGGCCTTTTTTTTTTATCTGTGGTTGTTTTGGAACACTTAGCACTTTCCACCTGGTTTCTTGTTATACTTATCTAAAGTAAATTATACTTATTCTACAATCATCCCCTCGAGGTCCTTAGTAAGGTACTCTTAAAGAATGATTTGATCAACTCATTCTTCCTGACAAAGGATGAGAAACAGCCTAATGTGTTACCTCTCTCAAGATAGTGGTGTATCTGAGAATTAAAAGTTTGGAAATTAATTTCAAATTGAAGAATTTTAGCTGTGTAGATGGATGAAGCATTGGTGACTTTTAGAACTAGGTATGGTCCTACTGGAATATCACAAATAAAGCTTTATTTTACCTAAAGAAAGTCAATATTACATAATAACCATAATTAAAGGAACAGGCATCCTCCAGAAATAGAGTTCTATAATGTAAGGCCAAGTGAATTTTCACTGGTATTTTAGAAATATATCACAATGAGGTAATCAGGATATTTTTGTCTAGATCTATATGACTATACAGTTCAAGATTTCAAAGGAATTTTTGTAGCAGGCTGACATTTTGATATTGCCACAATTCCATGGTTTCTGTTCTTAGAAATATGTGAGAACATTTCAGAGAAAATGGTAGAAACTTATAAATTAAAGGGTCTTCAGTATTGATAAGATTATAGCACCTAAATTAACATTTTCAAGGCTAACATTTCATTTAGATGAATGGCAGACCTTGACTGGCGGCCACAGACAACTCATGAATGTGATTACAACAAAGTAATTTACCATTGTCAGATAAACTTTCAGTAATAGTGTTCTCTTGGCTTAATAAAGTTAAACACCACTTATAACCAGCACTTCACTTTGCTTTATCCCATCATACGGCATGTTGGTTGTTCTGTTCTTATAACAGACATCTGCATGGGTGTTCATTTGTACCTGCCCACTGTGTGGGTTCTCTGAGTTTAATGCATCTAGCTATAGAATAATTACATAAAATGAAGATTGAACTTTTATAAGCCAGTTTTCATCATCATTACTTAGTGTACCCAAACTTTGTTCTTCCCAATATTTTTTTTTTGACTCATTTGTATACATTAAAAACCCCCTTCTTCAATATGTGCTAAAATAACCACTGAAAAACTTGTGACACATAAGTTAAAACTTCTAATCTCAGTCTTGAGAAAGCACATAAAGATTTGTGAAATTTTGGACTATACAAAGATATTCTCATATTTTGACAGATTTCATTATGGCTTAATCAATAATGACAGCATGTATGATTTCAAAGTTTTATTTCTTGAAAGTGTATAAGTGTTTGCTCTTCTATTATTGTGTAATTAAACCAGATTAATTGATTACCTTCAGCTTGGGATCTTTAAAAATCATACAAGATTTGTAATTTTTTGTTCATGTATGTGTGTGTATATGTTGCTAGGGATCAAATTCAGGGCCTCATGTATGCCAGCCAAGAACTCTACCACTTAGATTTATCCTGTTTCCAACACTATTTTCTCCTAAAATTATTCTCCTGCAACAACTAACCAATACATATTTTAAGTTGAATAGAAACTAGAGTAATTTATTTTTAAGTTGGACTTGGGCATAGAATATTAAAAAGAATTTTATGACTGTCTTGAGTAATAATGCAATATATTAGGAAAATAATTATTACATAAAACATTGATTATAGAATACCAAAGAGGGTTCATTAAATTTCCCCCCTTTTATCACTTGTTTAAAATGTTTAATTCTTTATTACTTCAACTGAACTTTTCTTTCTTGGGATGATAGAGAGTCAACATAGCAAAGTAAAATCTAGCAACATGTGCACATCCAGGAGCTCCATCTTCTCTCCCATGTCCTTGGTCCCTTTGAGGATTTTTAAAATGTGGTATTCACTGTGCTAATCCATATGTGCATGTGGCAGGCGTTGATCATATCCAACCACCCTTCTTCCACCCTTGCCCCTCTCCACAACTTTCCCTGTCTCTAGTAACCACTATTCTTTCAGTTGGACTTTTATTCATTTATTTAAAATTTCCACATATGAACAAGAACGTGAAATACTTGTATGTCTGTGTCTGGCTTATTGCATTGAACATCAAGCCCTCCTTTGTTGTGTGTGTGTGTGTGTGTGTGTGTGTATCAGTACTGAAGAAATATGTGACGGTGGAAATATAGCTCAAGGGCCAAAATAATAGATAAATAAATTAAATGGCATAAATACTTAGAAAAGTAAGAACTTGAAATTACAGAGATTTTTCTTACAACAGAAAAATCATATTTCTTCATTTGGAAAATTAAGCAACAAAATATCTGTTATGTACTTTTATTCAAAATACATTTCAAGCTTGATAATCATAGTAGAAGTCAATGCAATGCCTTTTTCCAGATGTGAGCTATAGAGGAATTTCACAGAGACCTGGTTAGAGGAAGAGGTAGAGTTAATGGCATTTTGAACATTAGTCAAGAGATGAACTACCCACTAATAAGACAAATTTAGAATGAGCCTTGATTGCAAGGTAGTACATTTTATAGATGTATGTTTGTTTTACCAACCAGGTTAGAAAGAAAAATTACCTATTTCTTTCTGTGTGTACAATAGGGTCATTTTGAGAAATTATTAGTGGAAAACTTTATAATACAAATACAGGGATTTTGGAAACCAGAGTAGCTTGTAAAATGTGTTAAATTTATAATATGAAGACTGGAAAGTGCTCCAGCCTCATACTGTGGTTTATGTTGAGTATGGATAGTTTTATTGTACTATTATATCATATGTAATATTATGTTAATTTTTGTGGTTCTGTTCAGAAGGGAGGATAATAGCTTAAAGGTTTTATCTTAATTTAGAGAAACAAAGAGTATCCTATGAATGTAAAGTCCACATGATTTTGAACAATAGGAAATTCACTTAGGAGAAAGGCTATGATAGAATGAGGAAGTATTCTTCAATGCCTTAGCAAATGTATATTCATGTCATGGGATCAGGTAAGAGGGGAACCAGGATTTTCAGAGGGAAAAATACTGTTAATATCTATCTTTGACTTGACAAGAAGTGAGACATCCATGATGAATATTTCTAGTATGTATATTTCCAAGGCCTTCTGGAGTTTATCTATAATGAGAGATATCTATATCTTTATCTTTTTCTATTTATCCATCTTAGAATATAATTAAACAAGAAATATTTGGTAACATCACATTTACTATTTTCTCAGAACCCAGTCTAATTTGTAAAACATCAAGCCTTTTTTGCTACTAAAAACCTCATTTTAAATATTGGGAATAGTAAGTAGTTGCTATCATTTTCCATTTCTTGTCCACCTTTTCCAAATTACTCTCTGCATTCTCCGTTGTTTATTCTGGAGACTGGAGGTGAAGGTTGTCCACCTGAGATACCTAGAAAAATAAAAAGTAATCAAAAAATGGACTTCCCATTAAATGACATACTAGATATTGAGTACAGGATTAGGAGAGTCACACCACTATAAATTTACAGCTTTGTTTAATTCATATTATTATCCTAGACATTTACTCAAGGTTAGTCAGCAACCTTTGAAAGTCTTACCTCCTTGTTATCATCAACTCTTAAGATGAATTATTTTAACCTTAACAGAAATGTAGCCCACCATTTCAAATACTGTATGTCCTTATTACCATATTTACGGATGAGAGAACCAAAACAGTGAAGATCAGGTGAGTTCATCCATTATTAATAAAGAAAAAAGTACAACTCACTGTCTCCTGTGCTTAACCAGAGCTCCAGAGATAGTAAATTATGGGCAATTTAAAATAAAAGGAAGTATTAAAACTTATTAGAGCAATTTGGAGATGTCTATTCCAGTTAATAAAGAATGTCCAAAAGCAAATTTAGCTATGTGTACAATTTGTTATACCCTAAGAATGGTATAACTTGTCTGCAACAATGATTAAAAAATAGAAATAGTACCCACCAATGGATATATTTTATTTTCAAATTTACAGACAAAAAAATGGTACAGATGGCACCCCAAATAAGAGACTGGCATGGACCAGTATCTTCTCTGTGAAAATGACTAATGTATCACTACACTTTTGCCAGAACTACATGAAAAACCTGCCAAAAATGATCATGTCATTATCAGCTAGCATTCCCGATTGTTCACTGTTTGTGTCATATATGGTTCCTCTGAAAAGAAGTACTCTTACCTAACATGATCCTTTTAACATTATAAAACATGAACTTTCATTTTTTTTAATGTTTTAAGGAAACCACATTTATTCTACAGTAAACAGACATATTTCCCTGGTGTCAGGAAAAAAAAATAGCTGTGCTAAAAATTAAATGAGATCCAAGTGTCAAAGCTTATGTTTGTAAAGCCAAAACAGAACACAAAGAAATTTTGATGTGTTTGTATATACCAGTAAGCTTTGTTCTCTCACCTACTGTAGATTTTGAGCTAATAACCATCTACTAAACATCTAGCACTAACTGCTTGGTTATATGGAATTATTGATTTCTATTTGTGAGACTTTAATGAAGATTAATCTAATGGAATGATGCAATTTCCTAATTAATAATATACCCTATGGATATTAAAATGAAATTAAATGTAAGGTAAGAAGTTAATCTGTTATGTATTACACAGTGAGCATCTTTTATCTGCTTTTTAGTTCAATTTGGGACTCAAAAGTTAGATCTAAAAGTGAATACACACATACATGCAGAGTAAAGTGTCACTTAACAATAGAGACTCATTCTGAGTAATACATTGTTAAGTTATTGCATCATAACTTTTTTATTGTTAAGTTATGAATATCATAGAGAGTACATAGAAAACCAGGTGGTATAGCAACCTACACTGCATGGTATAGACTCTATTAACAGCAATAGTAACACAATGTTGTTTGTGCATCTAAACATATTTAAACACAGAAAAGATGCACTAAATATACCAGGTGATAGGAGAAATATTCAAGACACTGCCCTGGGTGCTGGGGATATAAAAATGCCCAATGATGATTTTTTCCTTAAATTATTTTTATTGAACAGTTATTTAAATATGTACAAACATAAGGATTTAAAACTATATGGTTATAGTTCCTTCTTTCTTTCTTTATTTTATTATATATGACAGTGGAATGCATTATAATTCTTATTACACATATAGAGCACAAGTTTTCATATCTCTGGTTGTATACACATTATACTCACACCAATTCGTGTCTTCACACCTGTACTTTAGATAATAATGATAATCGCATTCCACCATCATTTATAACCCCATGCCCCCTCCCTTCCCCTCCAACCCCTCTGCCCTAATAGGAGTTCGTCTATTCCTCCCATGCTCCCGCTTCCTATTCCACTATGAATCAGCCTCCTTATATCAAAGAAAACATTTGGTATTTGGTTTTGGAGGATTGGCTGTTAGAGAAGATAATGCTAAGTGAAGTTAGCCAGTCCCATTGATGATCTTTAAGGTTGTTATGGTTTCGTGAGGAAAAGTAGGTCAAAAAATGTCACTCTAGGTATGAGGAATGCACTTTCTTATACTAAATAACTCCTTGCTGCTGAGTTTGGCGTAGTTACTTGAAGTTAGGATTGATAGGAAATCAAGATTTTCCCATTTAAGGAGAGGCTGGCCTAAGTCAGGCAGACCATGAAGAAAGCATACATATTAAGGGCATAATATGCAACAAATATAACTAAAATTTAGAATATTTTCAAAGATGAAGGAAGTTGAGAGAGAGAGTCTGGAAATGCAGGTCATTGCTACATTATGAAAGTAATGATAGGCTATACCAAAGGAATGGGACTTCATCCTGGAGGCCAGTGAATCTACTCCCTGGTTCCTTCCCTGTGTTGGTCAACTTTTCATTGCTGTGACCAAAATCCCTGACATGAACAACTTAAAGGGGGAAAGATTTACTTTGACTCATGGTTTCAGGAGTTTTCATACATAGTCTGCTGATTCCATTGCTTTGGGCCTGAAAGGCATGGCAGAGGAAAGTTGTTCAGCTCATGACATCCAGGAAGCAGAGAAAGAGAAAGGGGAAAGTGCTAGGAATGAAAAATAGTCCCCAAAGATGTCCTCAAGGACCCACTCCCTCCAACTAGTTTTCATTGCCTATAGTTTCCATCATCTCCCAATAGCCCAATCAATTGCAAATTCCTTAATGGATGAATCCCTAACCCTCATGATCCAGTCACTTCCCATAAACCCCACCTCTGAATACTGCTGCATTGGGGGAAACACCTGCAGTACATGAATCTTTGGGGGAAATTCTTGATTTACATAAAGTTGGGTGAAGCTCCAGAGTCTCAAGTTTAGTCAGGATTTCAGCAATGACATTGAGTGAAGTCTTATAATTGTTAATGTTTTAGGAGTTTTCTGCACTGAAACCACATTTTTTACCACACATCTTGTGATCAAGAAACATGGTCTGCCATGCACCTAAAAATTCAGCTACTAAGGATGCTGTTGCAAGAGGATCATGAGTCAGAGGTGAGCCTGGGCAAAGAGAAATTCAAGAAATATTTATTGAATTTAATTTATTTAAAATGGAAGATGACAAGATTTTCAATCTGATATGGTTTGGATAAGAAGTGTCTCTCAAAAGCTCATGTGTGAGACAATGGAGGAATGTTTAGAGTGAGAAGGGAAGACGTGAGTCAGTAGGGACATGCCCTTGGGGAATATATGAGTCTTGAATGAGGGTTCTAATTCCTGGCTGGTGTGAACTGAGCAGCTTTCCTCCTGCTCTTCTGGCTCACCTCTGGAACAGAGCTATGGAATCACCGACCATGGACTGAGACTCTCAAATCATAAGCCAAAAGAAACTTTTCCTCCTCTAACTTGTTCTTGTCAGGTATATTGGTCACAGTGACACAAAGCCAACTAACATACAACCTGTGGCTTAATCACACACAAAAATAATTTCCTAAGCCTTTTCTTCTAAATCTAATTGAAATAATAGAGTTTCGTATCTTGTTAGGAGCTGACTTCTTTCCCAAATATTTATTTTCCAATAACAATTATACTGTTAGCTTCAAATATCAGATTCTATCATATGGGAGTTAATTTTTAACTCTCATTAAGTACATTAAGTTTTCTAAACTGAGGAAGAAGACTGATTAGGTAAATAGAATTTTAGATCTGATGCTATTTTTTTCTACTTCTCATGTGATTTTCTCAAGAATTTCCAAGTTACTATGCAGTGAGGTGTTTGATATACTATTGTTTAATTTTCAGACTTTTTCTGATTTTTGTCTATTTTTTGCCTTGAAACTTAATAACTTATTATGGGTTTCTTGGTTGTTAATAATAGGTATTGTTGCTGCTACACTTAAGCCTCTAATACTAGCATTCTGCAGTTCAAATAGTTGCCCTTCATTGTTATTAACTCATAATCTAATGCTCATTGACCAACACTATCTATTTAAAAGCATTCCATAATTATATTGGCAGTGATCATAATACAGAATAAAGATTCAATTCAGTCTTAGTCATTTAAAATAAAGACAAGATCTTTCACTTTAAAAGATTTCATATTTTAATATTAATCTTCTAACAGAAATTGAGATTTAGGTCACTTTTATATATAAAATATTTCAAGAGAAAAATGATAGTTGGGTAGAAAGTAAGTATAATTTGATTAGTCTTATGGAAAGGGAGGGGATTGAATAGCTTGAGGGACAGGGAATTTTTAGAGTGAAGAAAACATTCTATATGATACTGGAATGGGGAAGAGGTGACTATGCATTTTTCAAAGTCCTTAGAACTTTATGGCCCAAAGAGTGAACCTTAATATCTGCATTTTTTTAAATTAGGAAGTCAAGGGATCATATAATGGAATTACAATGTGATAAAAATGTAATCTAAATATATTACAAATATAAATCTCACTTGAAGGAAGTGAAGGAAAGATGATGATCGAAGTCACTAGAATTGAGGGGAGTCTATAACTAAAGGTAAAAGGAATTGTGCATGTGTATCTTACCCTAGATCATAAAGTTTATTCCCCATGAAGACAAGAGTTAACAATTTTTAAATTACTAAATATGTCTTCTAAAATTGAATGATTAAGTAAATGGGTGGTGGATGGTGGCAACCAGGTTTCTCACTGTTGGATTGGGAAGTTATAGACAATCAGGAGGTGTGAATAATTCAGATGGTGATGGCTTAACATTGTAGACATTTGTTTGAACTTAATATAGACACAGATGGAAGTGGGCAAGGGAAATAAGTATGTATATTTGGATATATGCACAACTCTTATATATTTTTCCTTGTTCTGTTAGCTGAAATGGCCTAAAAGCAATAACACCCCAGTAAAATGAGTATGACTAGCATTAAGACCTTGTTTTCTAACACTGTTCTTCAATAGAAGAAACTGTAGTTCCATGGAAAAATACTTGTTCCTAGGACTGAGTAATAAATTTACATGATTGGACTACAGTATGTTGCCCTGCCATAAATTAAACATGTTAAACAAATAAATCACAATGTTGGGGATATGTTATAAGGGCATAGGAACCAACTAAAAGATTTTCCAATGGCCAAAACTGGTACAACATCAGCATAAATAAATAAACTAGTATTGGTAATAGTGCAAGTATACAATAAATATCACTGACTCCAAATTTATATAAATAAGTGATTAAACAAATGAAAAATAGTAGCTCTCTCATGCCGAATTCTAAGCAATTTAAATAGACATCTCACTCTCAAGGAGGTGGAAGATAATGCCCCCCTTCTTTAATGAGGGCCACTTCTTAAATGAGGGCTGCTCATAATGACTTTCTTCCAAAAAAGGTAGATCAAACAGTAGGGAGGCAGATATCTACGTAGTGGAGAAACCAGATCAAAACTATCTCATGCTATTGATGAAGATCAACATCAACAGTGATAAATCATGTCCTTAGTATGTATACTTGATTAATATGATGAAAATGTCCTTTCCTTTGTGGTCTCCCTTCTAAGAACTCTCATAATCCTAGTTTACTCATGGTAAAATAATCAGAAACAAATTCTATCTGAATAGTCCTCAATACATACCAGCACTCCTCAAAACTGTCAAGGTCACCAAAAACAGGGAAAGTCTGAGAAAGAGTTATTTGTCAAGAGAAAACTAATGAGATATTATAATGAAATGTAAAGCTCCTGAAAAACAAACAAAAAAATATTAGATAAAATGTAAGGAACTCTAAATAAAATATGGATTTTAATTAGTTCTGACTACTATTGTTTCATTAATTCTTTCAAATGGCATACTAGTATAAGACACTAATAACATAGGATATATGCCTATACTGCCTGTACTGTCTATAATTTTTCCATAAATCTAAATAAATTTTAAAATCAAACAGTACATATTTTTAAAATGTTAATGAATGAATTATGGCTGAGCATTAAAGTGTTATTACTGAATACAAAATAAAGGAGGAACTATCTTAATAAATCATAGCTCCGTGGAAAATTTTCAATTTAAACATTGACTTGAGACTTGATACCCCTGTTTAGCTAGGCAAGTCAGGCTCCAACAAGAGTGTGAGCTGTCACTGTGCCACAGAAGCAGATGGGCCCAAATACACACAACTGGGAAACAAAACCCCAGGACCAGTTGGAAGTAATAATAGGATTCCCAGTTTAGGTTGTCCAAATTGTGACAGACTCTTTATTTTTTATTTTAGTAAACTCAGTTCATTAAATTAATTTCAAAGGATGTTATAGGTTATAAGAACATCCAATATAGTGCTTTGAAAACAATAAGAGATTCATACTGGCTCAAACTATGAGATTACTTCTGCTTTGGAAAGAAAAATTTCAAGTTGTTTATAATCTCATGCATTCTAGGATCTCTTTCAGCTCAATCATTTGTCTGCTTTAATTTCCAATATATAAGACCCTGTATCCATTGAAACCAACTCTATATTTTGAAACTCCTGATGTGAATAAACTACACTGACCTCAAGGGAATAGGTACTCCCTTCCAAAAATCATACTAGTGTATTATCTGTGGATTCTCCCAAGTCACTTCAGTCACCATGTTCCTTGAGTAATAGACAATTTACCTTTTTTTATTTCTGAATATAAAACACATCATATGTACTATATCTATGTCCCTGAATGATTCTGAATAATTTATTATGGTCCATATTTTATGGATAACAGGAAATTCTAACCAATATAACCCCAATTGCATCTTTTCTTAAAATAACCTTGCTGCATATTACTTATTGTCTGTTCATGTTTTTGCTTAATTTGTGTTGACATAACTAAATCACATATAGAGGGATCTTCAATAATTTTTATCATATATAGAATGTCAAATTCTATACCAACTCAGCCACAACACCTATCAGGTTATTTCCAAAAAAATATTTTAAAATAAGCAACTTACTATGGCCCCAAATAGTTGCCACAGACACAAAAATACATAACAAAAGACCCTCTTTTGTCATTATATTTAGCTTTCCTGATAGAATTCCATATACATTTAAGTGACATACAGAGAAGTGGTGAGTAGTGTGCTATGAAATTTGTGAGAAAAAGTATGGTAAATAGAGGTATAGACTCTAGAGCAACATCTCCTATTTTCCACCCCACTTTTTTTCATACTTGCTATGCAAAACCAAAGAAGTTACTAAACTCTCTTTGCCTCATTCAGTTCATCTGTAAAATGTTTCTTTATCATAATTTAATAATATATGAATATTATTTACCTGTTTTCAATAATGTGAATAGAGATTATTCAAGTCAATAATAATGAATATATAGTAAGTTAATGGATTGTTGATTGAGGGAATATATGAATGAATCAATCGTTAGTAGTAGAAACAGAAAATATTCAGAGTGAATATTCACAATAGAAAATATGAATTTTTAATGCTAAATGGAACTCTAACAACTGTAATGATGCAACAAAAGTAAAAGAATAGACAATGGAATTTTACAAAATTGAGAAGCTTTGGCACTGCAAATAAGAGTTAACCTACAGAATGGGAGAAAATATTGGCAAATGGTATATCCAAGGAGAGGTTAATATTTAGAATACAAAAAGGACTCAAAATAATGAACCCCAAAGGAAGAAGCAATCCAATTTAAAAAAATGGCCTAACTAAATAAACAGACACTTCAAAAAGGAAGACATACAAGTGGTTAACAAATATATGAAATTTTTTTCAGTTTCACTAATCATTAAAGAAATGCAAATCAAAACCACAGTGAGATATCATTTCACCCCAGTTAGAATGGTTATTATCAGAAAGATAAGAAATAACAAAATTATAGCAAGGATATAGAGAAAAGAAAATTCTCATGCATTGTTAGTAGAAATTTAAAATAGTATAGCCATTATAGAAAATAGCACGGCAATTCCTCAAAACATTAACAATAGAATTATCATATGATCCAGCAATTCCACTGCTGGGTATATACCCAAAAGAGATGAAATCTTTATAACAAAAAAGATAACTTCCACCCCCATGTTTATTGCAGCACTATTCATAATAATCAAAATATGAAATCAATCCACATGCCCTTCAGTAGAAGAATGGATAAAGAAAATATGGTCTGTTTATACAATGGACTACCACTCAGCTTATATATAATGTAGTAATGATAATAAGAAAATTCTGGCATTTGCAACAATATGGATAGAACTGGAGAGCATTATATTGATTAAAACAAGTCAGAAACAAAAAGGCAAATACCATATTTGCTCACTTATTTATGGAAACTAATAAGCAAACTTGTAGAAGTACAGAACAAAACAGAGATCAATAGAAAGTAGGACAGGCCAGGGTGAGGCAAGATGGTAAGAAATTAAGAGGGACTTTTAGAGAATTGGAAGGATGCTGCTGAAGTAGAAAAGAGGGGTTTTAAGGGTAGACAAAGGGTGGATGGGCATGATCAGTGCATGATATATTCATGTATGGAAATATCACAATAAACCCCATTAATTGGTACAGTTAATATGTGTTAATATTTGTAATTTTTAAATAATCACAATGGTGGTAGAAATATATTTCAATGTTACTTAACACTGGACCCACTATAACTAATATTAAGTATCAGCCTTCTTTCTGTAAATTTACCAGAATTGTTAGCCATATTGTTTTCTCAACTTACTTCCCTTTAAGCTGAAACTTCATCAGCTTCACACTTAATATAGGTGGTTCACAGGATTTCAGTAAATTTAAGGTAATTTATGATTTCATCTTTCTCAAGTAATTTTCAATCAAGTAAAGTTATCCAACAAGCCTGGAAGTTGCACATGGAAACATTTTATTTTAAGGTTTCATTAGTATGCATAAATTCACAGCCCCTCCCAGTTTCTATCCATTTTTGCAAGTAATTGAAAAAAGTGACTCAACATATGTAGATACCAGTTTTTAGGTTAGCAAATAGGGCATGGCATTTTAAATGTTTTAAATATGAGGCATTAACTGTGTTTAATTTAATGTGTAACAATGAACTTGATTCTCTTTCCAAAATGAAAAAAAAAAAAAAAAACCTTCTATGGTAAACATGAAAAAACAGGATGGTGTCATACAAAGCACAGTATAATCTGACATCTGTTTTTCAATTCCCTTATTCATTACCTATGAATTTTATTTAATTCACTTGGCCTCAGTTTCTTCATCCATAGAACATAAAGAATAATTATGTATATACACAAAAGTTAACCAAATCCTATTGCTTTCTATTTGTTAATCCCCTACAAGAAGCCTAGTTTAAATTTTTCCACATTTCTACCTGTTATAGAAGACCCCACATAGGCATAAACCAGGGAAGTAACACTGTTCGATCATGTTGGGTGACATGGGGTATGGCTACCTACTCATGCAGCTACTTGTACATCTGGTACTGCTTGAGCTTGGTCTAAATGTACAATTTCCATCTTATAATGGGCTGCTGCTAAGAAACATCTGACTTCCATTTGGCAAGTTTGAGAGAGTTTATAGTATCCGTTTCCAAATATATGGTCATTTTGTGTTTGTCACAAGATAAAGCACTCTGTCTCTACCAGGATCCAGTAATATCCAGGTGTTTCTCAATGAGTATGTTATTTACTCAGATTGCATGGCCTTGTTAAAGTGTTCCAGGGACAAACATCAATTCATCTTAATAGGCATTGCCATATACTTTCTATATTGCTTCTTTTCCCACTATTGACACCTCCAATATCACAGAATCTGCTAATTCATATAGCCTAAGTGACAAGGCTGATACACTGCCACCTGAAATTTCTGCAGAGTCACTTCCTGCCCCATGCTATTTTTAAAAATATTTTGTTGATGCATTATAATTAAATATAACCGTGGGTTTCATTATGCTATATTCATACATGTACATGACATAATCTGATCAATCTTGTTCCCTAGAACCCTCTCTTTTCCTCTCATCCTCCCTTTCCGATCTGTTTGCTTTATTCTACTAATCTACCTTGTATTACAATTTTTATTATCATTATAATCATCATTTTTTCCATGTTTAATTTGTCCACAGCAAATCCACTTTATATATTTTCCCAGTATATCATGACAGAGCCAGGAAAGTTAACCTACCCCAGAGGCAAAATTATAAATGCATATTATTTGACCACATAAGTGCAAATTGTTAATGGTCTACTTTTCTGCCGTATCACCGACCATGTAGCATGTACTTAAGACCTCAATAATACACTATAGCAATGATTTCATTTTAGCCAGAGCATCTGTGACCTTGACTACTACTTGCTAAATCTGTAGTGGTCTGTAATTATTCTTCAGGACAGAATTTCAATAAAGACAAGCTATAAGAATAAAAAGAAATATTTGAGAACTATCATAACTACATCTTTTAGGTCTTTAATGATGGCACAAATCTCCCTCCATAGATAACTTCTATCCACAGACTACAGACTCAATGAGGATATTTCTCCAACTGCCAAGTATGAAGTATGTCAATTCCAACTGTATACATTTAGCAACTGAAAGGAAATGACCACTGAGTGGGCCCATTGACCCAATGCCTACATTGTTAACTCTCTGAAGGCCCAGGACTTGCTGAAGGCCCACTTTCTAAGTAGGGTGCCATGATGCTTTTGCTGTTTAAACTCCACACCATCTGGCCTCTTTTTATTTAGGGTACCATCCTCCCATAGATGTTAATGAGCCCCATTCTTTCATCATCTCTTCTATAGAAAATCTGGACTGAGGAGGAGGTCTACCACTGAACATAGTCATTTTTGCCCTTCTCATTGGTATGTTCCTGAGGGCCTGAGTGATACAGTATCTTTTGAGCTTTTCTATGTAACACAGTCCTATATGGGGAGGTCATTTGTCCTAAACATAGTATATCCATTTGAACACATCCAGTTTCCTCAGACTCTTTATTCCTTATTTTACTGTTCTTAGGATTTCACTTTGCTGATTGGTAAAAAATAATTTTACCAGACTTTAAATTTGTTCTGTTCCCATTGTCTTTCTAGGATCTTAATCTTATATTCTAAGAAAGTTGGTCTCATATTTATGAATTCTTCATTACTCAGTCTTACATTCTAGCCCCCTTGGTCAAGTCCCCTCAAAATCCACTCTCAGCTGAGTGTTGTGACACATGCCTATAATCCCAGTGGCTCTGGAAGAGGGGGATTGAGAGTTAAAAATCCATCTCAGCAATTTAGTGAAGCCCTAAGCAACTTAAGAATACCCTTTCTCAAAATAAAATATAAGAAGGGCTGGGGATATAGTTCGGTGGTTAAATACTGCTGGATTCAATCCCCCATACAAAAAAAAATTTTTTTACTCTAATATATTTTCCCAGCTCTTGTTGCTAAGTACTAACAGATTCTTGTAGTTTTCTTGGTGTATATTCTTTTTCCTCCCTTTTCAGGCCCAGCACATCCCTAGCTGGGTCATACAGGGATTTAACCCTAGGTAGCATCTTGTCAAACAAGATAAAGGGTGAGGGCACCTTCCCAAGGGGGGGTTCCTGTCACTTTGTGGAGAAAAGGCTTCTACAGCATCATCCAGCATAAGGAGATGGCAGATCTTACAAGGGAAGGGATACTACTCCTGAAAGCCAAGAGGAACAGTGAGCTCAGTAGTCAGTATCATTAAGGATAATCAACAGATGTCCCATTCTGTGTTTCAAGATGCTAGGATTTCCCCACAAGGAAGTTGTGTTTGGTATATGGTCCTAGACTTTTGAATAACAGACCTCCTCATATGAGTATTTAAATATCATTGGAACTCCATAGCTCTATCAACATCTTCAGGTTGCTGCACAGAAATACCTGCTTTTCCATTATAAAAGATAAGAAGCTCTTCATAAGACATTGGAGAAACCCATGGCTACTGCCCTTAGCCATTAACTGCTTTTTACTGTCCTCAGTCTATCATTATCTCTATGTAGTATGGCTAAGTAATTTAGCAATGACCAACTAATTCTGTCTTTGTGGACTGTTGCATTGTTCCCACCATATCTTTCAAATACCTACATCACTGAGCCTGCCTAAAGCATTCTCTTCCAGGAACATTTTCCTAGATTACCACTGGTAAAACCTTTAGCAATTGAGCTATTACCTTGTGCCATGGATTATTCATTCCCCACTGCCAACCAGAATAGCACTGTCTTCACCCACCAGGTGATGGGTGAGTCAGTCTCAAATTTTCATCCCATTACAGCCTATTTTCTCAAATCACTCTCAGAACCACCTATGCTAGTCCAGGTCCTTCAAGAAGCCAATGACAAAGAATACTTAAAACAAACAAGAGGCACCTTTAAGGGAACATGGGAAGGGAGTGAGTGGAGTCTGGGAAAGCTATCTGGTTGTGATGCAGATCTGACCATCTTTTGAAGGAGAATGTGAAAGAAATAAGTGTGGGCAGAAGACCTTTAGAATTTAGTTCAATTCTAAGACAGTTTGGCATGGTAATAGAATTCTTGAAAAGAAAGAGTGTTCCCATGTCTTCTCAGAATGCATCTGCATTGGTGTGCCTTCCATACTCAGTGGCTGGGAGCAGCCCATACATGATGTAGCATCAGGGCAAAAAGAGGGATAGATTTCAGAACTCAGCAGCCTTGCTTATAGATCAAAGATGCCCCATAACCTGAGACCTTAAGAGGTGTATAAATCATACCGGTCACCTTTTATGCACATTTTAGACTTTGCCTTATGCATTCTTCACACTATTGTGAGATTGGCTCTTTAATTCTGTTTCTATAAATGAGGCAACTGAAGCTGTGTGATTTGTTCAAATTTACATAGCTGGAAAGTGGTAAGAACTGACTCAAACACAGATCTCTGACTGCACAGCTAGATGCGTTTAACAGCACATTCCTTGTCCTCGAATATCTTAAAATATTTCAGGTGAAGACAGATGTGAACAAAACATAATTTTTTTTCCTGATAAACACAAGTATGTATAAAAAAATGCTTAGGTCTAGCAAGAAGAGTCAGAGAATATTATAGCTTATATTAAGGGAAAACTAAGGATTTGTGTCGAGAACCCAGGGACTCCAGGAGACAGGGAACAACACTAAAGAGAAAGAAAGTACAGAGGAGCATCACTGTGTTAGTGCTGACATGGGCTTAAATATTTTTAAATTAGTTAAAGTGCCAGAATATCCTGATCTTCTCAAAGGGTTGAGAAATGAGGACTCTTGAATTCAGCCTAAGCTCCTAGCAGAAGGTCACAACTACCAAAAGAGGTATAGACAACTAATGCTAATGCTCAAACAAGCAGAAAGGATATTGATCAAGGTATTGAAAAATGCAGACAGGGTATAGCCAACTGAAAAGAGAGTGACATCTCTCTAAAGTATATTGACCAGCCTCAGCAACTCAGTGAGACATTGTCTTAAAATATAAAACAAAAAGTACTGGGAATGTCGCTTGGTTTAGGCTACCCCTTGGTTCAATTCCCAGACACACACACACACACACACACACACACAGCCAACAGTTGTACAGAACATGGGAAGGAGGTAGAATATTCTGGAGAATTAGTTGGACTATAGTTGGTTCTAAAAGACTGTGGAGCAATCAAGACAAAATAAAAAACTTCCCAGTATTTGGAATCCATATGCTGGTGCTGAAAATAAACACCTCATTGAATGGGCAAGGAACAAGTTGCCTTAAGAAAAAGATGTGTGAACAGAAGATTTTTTTTCCCTTTGTGTTTAGAATCAATCTAATGAATGTTGAGATTCTGATTCCCAGGTACCAGAATTTTAAGTGGCTATACCTCATGATATAATGCAACTAACTCTGTCTTTGACCACTGGTGAAACCTTTAGCAATTGAGCCACTACCCTGTTCCAGGGATTATTCACAGCAATGCCACATCAACCAATCATTCTTACAGAAATTATGGCATGAATACATAGATATGGACGTATAAAATATGCTATGAAGTATCATTTGCCCTTGAAAAAACTGAAACTAACTTACATGGGAGAATTATTATGTATTGGAATATCAAAATACCAATCTGAGAGACATTATTTGAGTGTTCACTGAGAAATTACCATAGGCCAGGCATTGTACATCATGCCAGGAACTAGGAACTAGGAACATGGAAGATCTACATGGTCCTTGCCCTCTTCCAGGTTTTAATCTGGAAAATAAGACAGAAAATTAACACATACACTATGATGCATAAAGAAAAAGAGGAAAACAGGATGTTGTGATGGAGAACTAATTGGGGTTGGAAGGAAGAACTAGGGAGACTTTAATTAAAAAATGTGGTGAGAAAAGATCTCTTTGAGGTGATATTTAAAGTGAAAATAATAATGTAGGACACACATAACAACAATGTTCCAGGCAGGAAAAACTATAAGTTTATAACCAGGGACAGGATATGAGCAGAAGCTAGCCCTGAGGGTCAAATAGCCCAGGAGATGAGAATCAAAAGTCTCCAACTCACAAGAAGAGAGATGGTCATTTGACATAAGAGATACTGCTTGCATCCTAATAATAAGGAAATGAATAACTTGGTGACAGTGAAGGTAGATATAGAACTATTTTCTTGTGAAGAGCACAAGGGATTAGTTCCAATCTACCATCCTATATTTTCCTCGATGAGTTATATGTGATTGGAGGGTATGCTGGGTGTGAGTGTGACTGAGGTGTGGCACATGAAGAAAAATAAGGTATAAATAATTTTCTCAGAAAGTAGGAAAGGGAATCTATTAGAAAATATATAGCAGAATTTTTAAGGCAGTTTTGAAAGTCCATAAATAACCATATACAATGCAGATATGCATATTATTTACTTTCTGTAATTAATACATTTTTCTTTGTTTGACTTTCCACTTGGCAAAACCTCCAGATAGAATACATGCAAAAAAAATACTGTGGAAATGACAAAAGCAAAACAATTAAATCATAATGAGATTAAAACAGGCTATATAAATTATGAGCAACCACAAAGATAGTGCTAAATTGAATTACACTAAAGTTATGAAAATAAAGTCATAAATGGAATATGACTCATTTAAACATTATTTAAACAATGAAATAAACTAAAATGAAGGTCTTCTTAAAATAACTTTTGAAAAAATGGTACATTTTAAACTGTCTTGGTTAAAAAAAAAACATATGGGCAGGTAGGACATTTTAAATAAAAAAACACAAGTCTTTGTACAGTCCAAATATAGACATAGTAGTATGTCAGCCTTTAGTTGAAATTGCTCTCTATATAAAACTTGTAACTCGTCCAGTATTTACCTTTTTAAGTGTTCTATTTCTGAAAATCACAAAATGTAACTAATTAAAATTCCAATTAACAAGGTTTTTATATCCCTTTAATATTTGCTTGTTCTGTTTCTACACACAGGTATGAATGGAGCCTCAAGAAGAGGCCACTTGATCATAAAATAAAGGGAAAATGTGAGCTGGAAAACAAACATAATATTTAAACCAAACAAATTAAAGCCAGTGTTTTTAAAAAATTCTAAAATCCTGTAGGGTTTTGAATAACTTCACATTATCAGTTTTCAGGTATTCAGGTGGGACACAATAAGTTAATTTTTTCAAGCTTCCATGTATACCAGAATTACATGGATACTTATTGAAAAGATGAATCCCCTGGCTGTATTCAATAACTATGGTATCAGAACCTCTAAAGATACCCAGGAATCAGTCTTTAAAAAAAAAAAAACTATCTGAGATTGTTTTGAAATAAGTGAACTTACAGCCACATGTTGAAAAAAACATATTAACATCTAAATTGCAAATTATTTTTAAAACTGGTGAGTTTAGGGGAAATTTTCAAAATAAAACTTTTGCTAATCAATCAAAACTTTGGATTCATGGTAACAATGGTCATTGGATGACCAATAAAAGTTTTGTATTGTCAATGTGTTGTAAAATCATATAAATGTCATAGAAACAAAGATCCCAAGCATAAATCTCCATATATAAATATCTACCACTGGTTCCAGAGTGTCTTTATAATTTATGTTGTGGTAAATAAGGAGGTGCCTTTCATTCATTACATGGATGTTTTAGTACCTGGAACTGTGAAGAACCAGACAGAAATGGATTCTTGTGGCACCCCTATGAGTAACAAAGCAGATTGAGAATGGTTTTAATGGAGATTGTGTAATAACACTCATGTGATCGTTTTCATAAACAGCCTGTTGAAGAGATACTAAGGAAGAAATTATACCCCAGTTGATTCAAATGTATGATATGTCAAGATCATTGTAATTAATAAAAAAAATCACCAGAACTGTTAAGGTCATACCAGAAGTAACTGAAACATGACAGCAAAGAATAAAACCTACCCAGAGATAAGCTGAAAACAATTCATCCATGGAGAGGCTCAGTCAGTTACATCTTTATTCCAAGGTGTTCACAGATTCTAATGGGACAGCCAGAGACCTGAGTAAATCATTCTGCAAGTGGTCTAGTTTCTGAAGAGTGATAGAAGCTTGGAAGATCTCGTTTACAAATGTGAAGACCTGCACTATCCAAGAGCCATTAGACAATCACCTGGCTCCAAGTTCAGCACTATCCAACAGCCACAAACCATATGTGGCTACTGTGCTTGAAATATGGCTCATGCAACTGAGACTCAAGTTCTTATTTTATTTCATTCAATTCATTTTAATGTTAAGTCTGAAAATGGATATTCTATTCAGTCATTGTAAAATTTTTAAGTATGTTTTAGACAATGTATTCATAAATCATCATTATCAACTGTACATTTTATGAAATATAAATACAGATCAGGTATATCCTAATTGAAAGGTGCTGCAAAGAGAAAATATATACTGGATTGTGAAAGCTTCATATAAAAAGCATACCATCTCCTTAATGATTTTAATATGAATTATATGTTGAAATGTTAATATGTGGATCCATGTCTGAAAATGTATGTTATTGAAAGTAATTTCACTTCTTTCTTTTTACACTGTGGCTACTAGAACATTCAAAATCCCATAGGTATCATGAATTAACTTTCTATTCGACAGGATTTTCAGGCAATTTTGAATAAGATGTTGCATATATGCTATACCTAATTTGCCATATATTTTTGCCATTACACTGTATGTTAAGTCAGGAAAACAAAGAATCTTACATTTAATAATAATTATTAAAACTACATAGAAAAAGTGAGAATTGTTACTTGCACGTTTCAGAGCAAAGGATATTCTTATCAGGGTCATAGCAAAGAGTGAGAGCTTGCTAGATTCTTGGAACATGGTCTCAAAGAAATGAAGTTACTACATCTACCAGCATCTGCTAGTGTGCCCTTGTACCCAAAACACTACGAGGCTGAAAGTATAAAATCATTAATCACTTAAAGAAACTAAGAGCCAGAAGAAGAAGAAGAGGAAGAGGAGGAGG
>NW_025999900.1:29380446-29490405 GCF_001458135.2 Marmota marmota marmota | reverse complement strand
GGAGGAGGAGGAGGAGGAGGAGGAGGAGAATGAGGATTAAGATAAGCAACTGGAAACTGAATAGAATGAAGGGTTTTCTAATAATTTTCCAGCTTTGTGATAGTATGAAAATAATTAAATTGCTTATACTAAAGAAATTCTGTAAAATAAAACAGGTAAAAATGACCTTTCAGAAAGCTCTACAAAAAGACCAGAATGGTTCTGTACCCAAAATATCATTACTCAGCAATTTCAAATTTTCTCTACAAAATTGAGATTTAGTGCTTAGATTTTTTTAATTAAAAATACAGTTCTAGGTTAAATATCACTTTGTTACTTGTGGAAAGGAATAGGAGGTGGGAAATTTAATAAAACTCATGCTTTGGTAAAAACATGTCTTTGTATAATATAAGCTTTCATTCAAAACATCTGATGTCTGTGGCATATCTAGTGCTGTCCAGTACTCTGGAGAAGGTGAGCTATACAGAAGTACTTCTGTCTAATAACAAGTAAATATCTATTCTCAGAAAATACTTTCTCTTCAACAGCTGCTCCTTGTTCTCATCTTCCCAGGTTTTCTTCTTGCTTAGTTACATATTCTAGGGCAGGTAATCGAACCTTTCTTTAATAATCCACTGAACATTCCTCTCTGGGATACCAAAAAGTGTACCCAAGTCATGTTCTTTACTTGCATTCCTTCATCTTCATACACACACAGCACAAAGTACAGGAACTCCAACATTTAAGGACTCCTATAGGTGTGATTACTTAGTTGAAATAAAAGTAAACTAAATGAGAATGAAAGAAGTATTCTGAGTTTATTATATCAAAGGGGCAATTCCTTACCTATTAGTCTCACATTCCTATACCTTCGTAAAATATATTAGAAAATAACACAAGTGTTAATTTCAACAAAATGATGCATCAAGGACCTAGATAAAATGCATATACTTATTAAATGTAAGCAAATCTAATTCAGAAGTAGTTATTATAATGTTTGGGATTATTATGATAACCATTATCTCCCCTCTGACCCTTCTCCATTGAGTGATGGGTGAACTGAGTATGCAGTATATTTGCTTCAAAAAATAAATAAATAAAGACTCACCTGTAATAAAAAGCTAAAAACATGGATTTAGTACAGCATCTGGCAGATATTTATTAATTACGCCAACTAAAACAGATGGGCAGTCAAGCTTTAAAATCTGTTTTTTATGGCCTGGAATGACAATGAATAATAGGTCACATCTTACACTGAGTGGTGGTTGTTCTTCATTAAAGAAGAATAAATTGGGCATCTTAAAATTTTCTTTGAATACCTGTCCATTCTTCAAAAGATTTCAGATTAGTTTATATGCTTCTTTACTTATATACTAGTGTCATTTGAAAAACTGATCATGATAGTTTTCCTTCTTTTGTATAAAAAATAATGATATAACTTAAAGAAAATACTATATCTTGTAGAATACATTGTATAATCCCAACCCCCTAATACTGTCTACAATCAAAGGGCTCTAGAATAAACATGAAATACTTTGCATAATATGGTGAGGAAAGTGTATCCATGTCACACACACACACATAATGGAGTCTATGCATATGACGTAGGATATCATCCTCAAAAATCTTCATTCATCCCAAAAATTTAGCCTTTCAATTCCTCAATGTCATTGCTGTTCTATTCCTAGTGGCTCAGCCTCTTACTAAGATCCCACTCACTCTTTGGAACATCCAAATGTCATTGCAATTCATCTACCATCTTTATGATATTTAATTAACTTGTTTCCTGTTTTTTAAAATCAGTTCATACTCATTTGGTATCTTCAAGGATCCCATATTTTTTGTACCTCCAAAATATTTTGAGATATGTGTTCCTTCCCTCATAGTAATTTAATAAATAAAGAGAAAGAATATCACAACCACAAGAATGATATCCTAATGAGAATAAGTTATACTTCATGTATATAGAACAAGTCAAAATACACTCTACTGTCAAGTATATCTAAACAAACAAATTTAAAATAGTGATAAAAAAGAGGAAGAAGATCAAGATGAGCAACTGAAAACTAAATAGAAGGGAGGATATCCTAAGAATTGGACTTCTTTGTATTTTTTGGAATATTTTTCCTTTTTAATGTTTATATTGAAACATTATAATTATACACAACAGTAGGACTAGTTGTGACATATCTATATTTGAAAATAACATAATTTGCTCAATTTAATTCCCCAGTACTTCCTTTTTCCCTCCTCTCCTTCCTTCCCCTCACCTCATTCCTCTACTCTCCAGTTTCCTTTCTACTTATCCTTCTTTGTGATAATACACAAATAATTAAATTATTAATACTAAAGCAGATGAAAATGACCTTTCCCTCTAAGGGGCTGCTAAAGCAAGATAAGGCTCCTTAATTTAAGGAATCTCACAAGGTGCGAGATTTTTATTAATGCAATCTCTGATAATAATAACTGTAATATTATTTTTTTAAAAATTATAAGAAAGAGGCTGGGGTTGTGGTTCAGTGGTAGAGTGCTCGCCTAGCAAGTGTGAGGCACTGGGTTTGATCCTCAGCACCACATAAAAATAAATAAATAAAATAAAGGTATTGAGTCTATCTATAGCTAAAAAATATTTTTAAAAATTATAAGAGCAATTTCATAGATTAATAAAGTCTCTGGACTGGATGGGTTTTACTTTCTCTATAAAATTTTCCATTTAATGTTTGAAAATGTCCCTTTTTCTTTTCTAATCATTTCAACCAGTGTTTATTTTGCACTACTATTTATAGAGTGCTGTATTCTAATTTTGATGAAGGGGGAAAACAAAGATCATGAGTCTGAGTAGATAGTCATCCATAATGAAAGGAAGGGTAGAAGCTTGTAGTAAGGTTTTCAAGATAAGCACCAAGTGACAATTTTGTGAATGACTTGCCACTCTTTCCTTCTCTCAGCATACCCTAACTTTATTTTTATTGGTTAATTTACATAAAAGTTTTCAATAGTTTTGTATAAGAAAGTTCACTTAGAGAGTATTGTTTGTGTCCAAATGTATAATGAAGAGACCAGAGAGAAGAGGCACATACAGCCTCTGGAAGGAACCATTTGCGAGTTCTTATAGTAAGTGACATCAGAGATAGAAACCCAAGATAAATTTCCAAACAAAAATCTAAGAGGCATAAAGTAATGGCATAGAGTGAGGGGGGAACAAATAATAAAAATTGACATAGAATTGAAGAAAGATTTTTACCTTCTTATTCTTTTCTACCTAATCCTGCAGTTTTGACCTAGAGCTCAAAGAATCCAACACAAATTCTGTCCTTGAAAAAATAACAGGGGAAAAGTACATCCAGTGATATTCTCATGGCAGTAGTAGCAGTGTTGAAGCACAGCTCACAGGTGGCTAGTGCAGAATATAAGCACTGTTGGCCCTTAATATATTGCAACATACTTTGGAGTCCTGGAAATACCATAGATCTAGGGAGTTGGTGCTGAAGTCCTGCAATTATATATGTGAGACTACAATGATTGACTGTTAGAATTCATAGGTGTAGTGAATTCAGATTACAAAGTTATAGAACTATAATGAACTATTTAGGACAGAATATAGTTGAATACACAATCGTGTATTCAATCGTGTGGTAGGAATTTCATGTTATAAAATTTTAGAGACTATTGAAGGCTAAAGGAGTCAGCAAAGGCTTTATGAAAATATTGAGAATAATTTGAGACATTGAAAGATGGTAGTATTTACTTATGTAGTGAAACAGAGGGAGATGCTTCAGGTAAGCTGAGCATACTTGTTCTAAGTGGCAGCCATAATGCAGCTGTGAGGCAGCAGGTAACAACCTGACCAGATGGAGCAGACATAGGAAGAGAAGTCAGAATAATTATAACATGAAAAAAATGTGCCTCAGTTTTCCAGTGTCTTACAGGTTTCCAAATGTCTTTATGTAGGTTTTTAGCACAAAAGAGAGCCTGGTGTAAGAGCTGGTGTGCCTGTAGATTATTCTGTGATGTGATGTGATGAAAAGGAAAGGATTACTGGAAAGATAGAACAGGGATATAAATGGTTAGAGTGTATAATCTTGTTCCTCCTCCTTCTCTTCAGTGCTGGGGGATTGAACATAGAGTCTCTCTTATGGTAGTCAGTTGCTTTACCAATGATCCTCACCCCCGTACAACAATTAAATCACCCTTTGAGACTATTTGAAAACCCTATCTAGAAGGCACCCAAAATTGTCCCACTCAGGCAGCTATAATGGTTAATTTTATGTATCAATTTGAAAAGGTCACAGGGTACCCTGATATTTGGTCCAATATTCTTCAGAGTCTTTCTGGAAGGATGTTTTTGGATGAGATTAACACATAAATGGATAAACTAAGTAGAGCAGATTGCCTTCCATAATGTGGGTGGTTCTCACCCAATCCCTTGAAGGCCTGAATAGAGCAAAAAGGCTGACCCTCCATTGAATAAGAGAGGATTCATCCTGCCTGACAGCCTTTGAAATGAGGCATTGTTTTTTCCTTCTTTATACTGGAACAGAAATGTCGGATATTCCTGGATCTCTAGCCTGAAGACCTTCAGGCTAGAACTGCACAATCGACTCTCCTAATTCCCAGGTCTTTGGACTTGGACTGGACTGAAACTATGCTATTGGTCTTGTATATCCAACTTGCCAACTCACTCTGAAGATCTTAGGACTTGTTGGTTAAAATCCTTATAATTTATTATAAGGATTGCATGAGCAAATACTTGTAATAAATTTGTGGGTATACGTAGGGGTATGTGTGTGTGTGTGTGTGTGTGTGTGTATAAATGATCTGAAATCCTATCGGTTTGATTTCTCTTGAAAACTCCTAACTAGTATTAATTTTGATACCAAAAGTAGTTTTTAGGAAAAGAAGTTTTTAAAAGTTAATTTTTAACTAACATAAAAATTATACCTATTAGTGAGATAACATGATATTTTGATATGTCTTTATATCACGTAATACTTATCAGGTTAAACATATTTACTCAAAGTAGAAACTTCTAAAAACTTTTCTTCTAGCTTTTTGAAATGCACAGTACATTGTTGTTATCTATAGATTCTTTTTTAAGGATGAGTCTTCTAAATTGGTTCTGAGGTTTTTGGAATTGACTTTGTAATCTGATTAAATCTACAGATGTGAATAACTCTATTTCCCTGAGCAAAGAGAGTATTGACACTCCCTGGTATTTTCTGGTGATATCACTTTTAAATACTTGTCATGAAAACTCTGAAAAGCAAGAATCATAGTGTGACTGAGTATATGATACTTTTGAGCCATTTTTGTTATATTAACAAGAATAATGAGATAAGTTGTTTGCTCTTAATGCCACTGGACAAAATGGGAAAAGGATGGGCTCAAAGATTCAAATTCCAAGATCAAATACTGCATAAATTATCAGAAAGTTTATGTGTATGATCTGAAGGAACCCCTTATTTCCTATTGATTGCTGAAAAAAACCAAGCCTAGAATCTCATCTTGCAACTAGCTGAATTACAGTGTAAGCTAACTTCCAGCCTTTCAAATTGTCTATAGTTAAAAGTGAGGATATGGATTGACAATGAATGGAATCTTGAAAATTGGAATGGAGATATGTAGAACAATCTAGATGACACTAAAGACACCATGTCTCTAGATTTTGATGGATTTTCTTCATTATGGAAATAGTCTATTCATTTCATATTGAAGAGGCCTCTCCACCCCTAGCAGAAGCAGCAGAAGCAGAGTGACTAAGCCCACTGAGAGGAGGTTAGCCATGCATTGCCCAAAGAAAACAGTAATAACCTCCCCTTATGCGGTTGTCCTGAAATACAGTGCTGAATCTCCTCAGGACACACCTCCACCATCCTTCTTTGCATCTAGATCTATAACTAGACTCAAATTCCCTTAAAGTAAGCTTCAAAGTATTATTATCCACGAGGAGGTATACGGTATTCTGAAAACACAACTTGAATTTTCTAATTTAAAGACAGAAATCTGAGAAACTTATATGGGAATAAATACTAAGTGCATGGATTAATGATGGCAGAGACATGAATTTGGATCAAGATGAATTTTTATAGGTTAATCAAGCAGAGATTTCACATTAAATGTTATAGCTCAAGGTTTTAGAAAGGATTCCAACCATTTGTTTGGTTTATTGATATAAACATGAACCAAAAGGTAGCCTGCAGTGTGAAAATTAGACATGCCAGACCAGGCTTGATTTGAAAAAGAGGAAGGGATTTAAAGTCTCAGGGAAATTGAGTTGTTCTGTCATTTAAGTCCCACTCATCTAGCCTAGGAGGGTCCAGAAGAGACATCTTTCTCTCCACCTATGAGAAATAAAGTTGTGAGGAGATCCATAGCATCTTTGAAGAGTTCTGTGGTCACTCTTGTCTGTAGACTAGCCTTACAAAGGAAACTGGACACTGAATTAGGAAACCTAACTGCAATGACAGTAACTGCATCCTGGGATGGATCAATGGGAATTACTTGAATCTGATAATAAGTAGTGTCACTCAATCATAAATGGCCATATGGACTTTTGAATTTCTGTATCCCCTTCAAATTCATATGTTGAAGCTCTATGTCCTGATGCATTTGGAGTTGAACCATTAAAAATAATTAGGTTTAGATGAGGTTGTGAAAGTAGAACTACCATGATAACATGAAGGTACTTACAAGAAGAGAAAGAGGCACAAGAACTCTCTCTTTCTCCAGGCACATAAATACAGGAAAGGCCATGTGAGCACACAGTGAGAAGCTGACCATATGAAAGTAAGGACGTTTTTTCATCTAAGTACTAATCAGGCCTGACCCTGCTTAGCTTCAGAGATCAGGCACGTTCAGGGTAGTATGGCTGTGTTATGTAAGCTATCTAGTCTATGGTATTTTGTTACAAGAGTCCCAAACAAGCCAGAAATTCTTGAACAAATAAACATATACCCTGCTTACTAATATGCAGCTATTGATCTGACAAATGCATTCTTCTCCATATCTGTTACGAAAGACCACTAGAAGCAGTTTACTTCCAGCTACCAAGACTCATGCAGACCTATCATGTGATCCAGTTAATCATAGTATTCTTGAAAGTGAAATAGGTAAGAATCCCATTAACTTTCTGATCTGTATAAGGAGGAAACTTCTAGGTCAATTAACAAAAGTGAAGCATGAATCATAAGCATAGAGTCATGGGTGCTCAAGGTGCTCTTGAGGAAGAAGCCTTGTTTGCTGCCAACAATTTACACTGTTATTATTTCTCCCAGTCATCCCAAAGATATCCATGGCCTTCTCCTAGATTCAATATGCATTAGGGGAAAAAATAACCGGTCATTTCAGAGACCACTGGACACCATCTCTGAACTAACACTTCTAGAAGAAACAAAACATCACTGCAGTCCACCACTCAGAGGAAGGGGCTGAGGAAGACAAGAGTAATGGAATTTAAGCTCACATTGGGCCCAGTGGTTTTCCAAACCTACCCTGTATTTTGTTATCCAGTTCTGAAATGCATAATTGGAATATATTTACTCAGCAGCTAGAAGAATTCCCTATTGGTCCTCTGACCTATAGAGGGAGGGCAATGTGGTAGAAAAACAACAAGTGGAAACCACTGTAACTGCTTCTACCTGAGAAAATAGTAACCCAAAGCTCCTGCTACATTCTTTGAGGAACTGCAGTGATCAGTGACATCATTGTGAACTTGAAAGGTGCAAATGTGTTGATTCTTAACATACCCTATTTAATTAATCTATTTGGCCTGGGTGAAGGCAGATGAATCTTGGAGAATGACAGTAGATTATTATAAGTTTAACTGTGTAGTGGCTGTAATTACAGATGCTGTGCCAGATGAAGTTTCATTGCTTGAACAAAAAAGCACATTACCTGAAAACTGGTACACAGCTATTTATTTTCTCCATACCTGTTAGGAAAGACCAAAAGAAGTTTGCTTTTAGCTACCAAGGCCACAAATATATATTAACTATCCTCCCCCAGTGATATATCAACGCTCCAGCCTGGTGTCACAATTTAATTCTCACAGGCGTTGATCGCCTCTCCCTTCCAAAACATACTTTACTGTCAATCATATTGATCGATTTATGTTCATTGGTCCTAGTAAGAAGTAGCAACTGCTACTCTAGACTCACTGGCAAAAAAAATTTGTGTATATGAGAGTGAGGAATAAATCTGATGAAAATTCAGTGACCTTATGTCTCAGTGAAATTTCTAGGTGTCTTGTAAAATAGGGCATTTGAAAAATTCTTTTTAAGTGAAGGATTACTTGTTATACATATGGCCCTTCCTACAAACAAAAAAGAGGCACAACACTTAGTGGGCCTCTTTGGATTTTGAAGACAAGATATTCTTCATTGAGTGTGTTGCTTCAGACTATTGTGTCCTGAGTGACTCAAAAGCTGCTAGTTTTGAGTGGTGCCCAAAACAAAGCTTCCTCCTCAAGACCAGGTTGCTATGCAAATTGCTGCCATTTGATCCAATGATGTTTGAAATGTCAGTTGCAGATAGGAATGCTCTTTGGAGACTTTGGCAGGCTTCTATAGGTGAGTTGCAGCTTAGGTTCATAGAATTTTAGAGTATAGCCCTATCATTCTTTGTGGATTGCTAAGAATGATTTTTTTTTCTTTTTCTTTTTTTCTTTTCTTTTTTCTTTCTTTTTTTTTTTTAAACAGCTCTTGGTTTGCTACTGGGCTTTAGTAGAGATTGAATGCTTAACTATGGGCCACAAAGTTACCATATAATCTGAGCTGCCCATCATAAAATGTGTGTTATCTAACCCACCACATCTTAAATTTGAACATTCCCTGTAGTACTTCATAACCAAATAGACGCAGTGTGTATGTGATCAGATATGATCAGATCCTAAAGGCACAAGAAAGTTAGATGAAGAAGTGTCCCAATTGCCCATGGTTCCCATTCCTTTTATGTCACTCTCTCTCATCTATACCAATGGCTTTCCAGGAGTTCCCGCCAATCATTTGGTAAGAGAAGCTACAGGCCCTTTTATGGGTGGCTCTGCACAATATGAAGTTCCCACCTAAAAGTGCACAGCTACAGCATTTTCCTTGCACATGCCTGAAGCTCAAAGGCAAAGAAAATTCTTACTAGTTGGTAGAATACTCAGCAATGATGTGACTGTTCTCTTTGCTTAAAAGAAAAGACCAGACATGTGATTATTTACAAATCTATGGGTTTTTTTCCAATGGTTTGGATGTATGGTCAGGAACATGAAAGGAACATGATTGGAGAATTGGAAACAAGGAAATCTGGGGCAGAGATTCATGGATAGGCCTATCTGAATTAGCAAAGAATGTGAAGTGAATCTTTTTTGAATACTTACCAAAAGTTGAACTATGTAGAGGAAGATTTTAATAATCAAGTGAATAGTATAAGACATTATTTGTAGAACAGTCAGCCTCTTCCCCAGTGACCACTGCCATCACCAATGAGCTCATTAACAAAGTGGTAATAGTGTAAGAAATATAGGCTATGAATGGGCTCAGCAACATAGACTTCCATTCACCTAGGTTTAATTGGCTATGGCTACTGATAAGTACTTAATATGCCAGCAGCAGATAAAACACTGAATCCAATATCGCATCATTCCCCAGAATACTCTGCTAACTACTAGAATGCCTTGACTACTCTACCATAAATTGCTTCAGGTCAAGAAACTCATTTCACAGAAAATGAAGTGTGGCCATGATCCCATTATAATGGAATGTACTAGTCTTTCCTCCATTTTCCTAAATGAGCTGAATTGATAGAACAGTGTAGAATTTATTTATAGCACTGTAGGCATTATACTGTAGGCTGGGACAAGCTTCTTCAGGAGGCTTTTTTGTTCAGAATCAGAATCCATATGTTTTCTCCATAACTGGCATACACAGACCCAGGAATAAAGGGATAGAAATGGGACTGGCATCATTCATTGCTACCCCAACTGACCCACTAGTAAAATTTTCTCTTCCTATCCCCACAAGCTCACGCTCTCTTAGTCTAGAAGTCTTAGTTCTAAAGGGAGAAATGCTTCTAATAGGAAACACAACAGTTGGTCTATTGGACTGAAATTAATACTATTGCCTGGAGACTTGGTCTCTGAATCAACAGGCAACATGGAAATTACTGTGGTGAGTGGGTTGAATGATCCTGACTATCAAGAAGACATTGGACTGCTACTTCTCATGAAGGCAAGAACAAATATGTCCAGAATATAGGCGATGCTTTAGCATGTCTCTTTGAATTTTGATGCTGTGATTAAGGTCAATAACTCAATCCAGACAGAATTACTAATGACCCAGAACTTTTAGGAATTAGGTTTTAGGTCACCCTTTAAGGTAAAGAACCACTATTATTTTATCTCCTTCAAGTTCTATTCAGATAGACTCAATGCCCTCCATTAAGTCCAATCCATCACAGAACTCTCTAGACAGTGTACTGCCAAAGACTCTGTGAAAGACTTAATGTCATACAAGGAAGTATCTGTTAGGGCAAATGATACTTATAAATGTAATAAGTATTGTTATCTTCCTGCTCCACTGCTCATGATAAATTTCTCAAACAGTGAGTTCACTGGAATGAAGTTTAGATCGAAGGTGCTGCAACTGCCCATTTACAGCTCTCACTGAGTGGTAGAACCATGATGTACTCTGAATCCTCTGGGTTTCACATGTACTACTTCTTGCCTTTGCAAGATATTTATAGTGATCAGCATAAATTATTCTGCTAATACAGTGGTTGCTTTCTTTGCCTCACATATTCACAGATCCTCCTGTATATACTTTATCTTTTACTTTCCCTTATCCAAAGAACAAAGTTTTACTCTTACTTTACTTACTTTTGTCCCTGATTGTTGACATTACATATATAGTTAGGTCTTGCTATTACTTACAAGTGGATATTATTTCCTCCTGGAGGATGTACCATATTTTCCTACTGAAGTGCAACTAGAAGCAAGAAGATAGGAAGTGATCTTTAAAAAAGAACATTATTTTGCAAGGAACCTGCCACCTGAGGCCTCTAAAGTGCCTATAGGTGAGGGCGCTGCTTTTGCCATCCTTGATGGTTCAGAAGCATCCAATAGTTTAGGATCTTCTGACATATCCACCCAAGTGTTCCTATTTCAGTGTGTTCCTGTTAGAATCCTAACTTTAACACATAATATCAGTCAGTCTCTGCACGGCAGCTCTGTTACCATTACGACTTGATCCTGGGCCTGGTTTTTGTAAGTTCGACTTGTAGACACATGAAATAAGAATCTCTGTAACATCACCTAATCCCACCATCTTTACAGCTATCATTTCCTGCCACCTCTCCCTACTAGTGCCAACAGTGCATAAGCCAGTAGTTGGCATTCTCTGTATAATTTACCAAAACCCACCATCATTTAAAGTGCAAGTAATTGCAATACCTCTCTGTCTGGCAATCATCACCTGCATTCTTACTACTAGCAATTAGGTCATTATTATTGACTGATGAGTGATACAGTTTTAGGATTCTACCCTGAGAGTTGGCTTTCTAGGAACCCCATGGCATCATGTGGCTTAGTTTTAGTTCCTTAAAAGAAAAAAAAAACAGAGTCAGAGACAAAAAACAAGTGTAGTTATTTTACTATTTTACTTTGGAAAGTAATCTCACGAAACAGGTGAAGTATCTGAGAAGAGTGAAAAGAGTGAAGTGAGGAAAAAGGGAAAATCAATTTGAGTGTGTGTCTTCAAGCTAGTTGCTACTTTATGTTCAA
The DNA here is from genome assembly GCF_001458135.2 of Marmota marmota marmota. NCBI lineage: Eukaryota > Metazoa > Chordata > Mammalia > Rodentia > Sciuridae > Marmota > Marmota marmota. Next base: position 29,478,662 of record NW_025999900.1, on the reverse strand, counting down.
CTACACTTGATTCTTTTGAAGATCCTGTAGGGAACTATGCAGAATGTGCCACAGGATTTTACAATTGGGGACAGAAAAGAAAGACATCTATCCGGAGCCTCCTTTTATCCATTACACAAGGATGTTTAACCATGTTCATTTTGGGGTTTGTACAAAAGTGAGTGCTTGTCAGGAAATCCATGCAATGTAGAATCTTTAGAAGTTAAGACACCAAAGTCAGGTTATACATACAAAAGCTGAGTGTATCAACAATAGATGCAAAAAAATAGTTGAGAGGACATGAAGCAGAGCACAAGAGTTATCTGATAATGTTGATAATAAAATGAATGAAAAAATAATGTATTGAAAGCAATCAATATTACAACAATCAGGGACCCTGTGAATCAACAACAACAAAAAGAAAAAAAAAAACTACCATAGAATATTGAGGAAAAGTTATGAAAAAAGATTCTCAGAAAATAAAGCCCAGAAATATATAAAACATATAAGAAAATGAACAAGGGCATTATAGAGAAATGGTAAATAATAATTAAGACATGATAAAGTATCACCTGATATTTATAGATTGGTAAAAATGAAAATACTGACTATAACAAGTGATACTATGTACTCTAGGACCTGGTAATAACTCAATTCTTGAATTTATAATCTAAGGAACTCTCAGACCAAGTCAAAGGGAGATCTCTAGGGAAGCTCTCTGGAGCTTATTTGTTGTGCTGGGGAAATGGATGTAGTTGGGTTTCCAACTGTGGGAAAATAGACAGGTAAAGTGTGACTGATATCCTACATGGTATTAATGGGCAGTAGGAAGCAACAGGTATGGTGTAATCAAAGTGCCAGAAAGCATAAAAAAATAGAGCATTTAGTAACAAGAAGTATGAAGCAATGAGAAATGAACACATTTATATAAACTAAACACATACACACAAAAATACAGATTTTGAAAGAATATGTGCAAAAATAAATAAACAAAACATGTGGATAACATAGGGTTAGAAAGAGAATGAAAGTAAAATATGGGGGCGGGAACAAGTAATTTAATTAAGCAAGAGAAGTGCCTGTTTTAGATATAAGCAATTCTAATATTTACCACATTTCTTACAAAATTTAATATGAAAAAAAGCAGAAAAAGAAAAAGAATGGTGGTCAATCTAGTTTTCTGATTTTGTGGTAACTGTGAGCTTTCTAATGCTTGAGCTTTCTTTGAATTAACATAGAATATATAAGCAAGAAGTTAAAACCATCTAAAATTCAGGGTACAGTCTCATAATTGTGCAATAGTCCCAGTTGTTAAACACTCTCAGTTTCTACTTTGGCATAGCAAGCAATACCAGAATACAATATATTTTGAATCCGTACATATTTCACTACCTAAATGTTTATTTTCAAATAACAGTGATTGTGAATAAGAATATTAAATTATTATTACTTTCATGGAAACTGACACATTTATCTTGTGCTACATCTCAATATTTTGTTTTATTGCCTCAATTCTTTTATTTGTGTTTTGCAACATACCCTGCGATGACTACACACATGAAAAGTTTGTCACAGCTTTTCTTCACTCCTCAGCTCTTCTTCAGATAAAACACAAGGGGGTAAAAACTGCTCAATTTGGTTTTCTGCACTCTCACAACACCACATATATGGTGTTAATCTTTTAAACCCAGCAAACTGTTGATGTATAAAAAACAATATTCTCCAAGTGCAGAGGGTCAAGTAGTGCAAAGATACTTAAAATGATGCAGAAGGCCTATTTGTCTACTACCAAAAGAATTACTGAACTGCTGTTTGCAATGTTCTGTTTTTGTATGTAACTTTTCTTGGCAACAGATGCAATATTTATAGTAAAGTCTATCACCGTTTATTAATGTTATACATTAGAGTTATTTGCTACTCTAAAAATGATATGCTAAAATATGCCAAAGCATTTTCAAATAAAACAAGAAAAAGGAACTGATGATTTATTAATTGCATTTCATTGTTTCATAATAGAACATGATAAACCTTGAATAAAACAATGTAAATATATTGATTCATTTTGAATAATTGTGCAATCTATTTAAAATGATGTATTCAGAAAATATTAATCTACTTAATTTTTCCAAAAATTGCAAGAATTTTTCTTTCTGGCTTTTTTCCCAAAAGTTACTTTTCAGTAGTTGATAGGCAAGCAGAAGTAAAGCATTGCAATAACCTGAATATTCACTTGTCCATAGCCATTCAGGCAACTTGTTAATTGGGATCTTATAATTAAATATAATTTGGAAGAGTTTGTTTCAGGTACAGTTTATCTTGCATGGCAAGTTTTTCTAAGAAATCCTAATCAAAGGAATAGTCTTAAAGTTCTTATAACAAATTACTAAAATAGGTACATTATTAAATATATCAATGATTTAACCTGCCAAAAGAAGCAATTGCAATATATGTTTTAGATAGTATATGTTTAATGATTGCAAAGAACATCTAGCTTTTTACATTTATAAATTAAATTATTTTAACTGATATATAAAAACATAAAAATATTACAAAATTTTTGGTACTATTATGATGTTTCAAAACTTCTTATGTAAAGTTTAAATCAGGATAAAAGTATGTATTTCCTCAAATATTTGTCACTTCTCTTAGTTGAAAACATTCAAAATCCTTTTTTCTTACCTTTTGATATATACAGTACATTATCATTACCTATATTCACCATACTGAGCAAAAGCATCTGAAAACTTCTTATTGCAATCCAACTATAACTCAGTACTCACTGATCAATCTCTCCCTCTACTCTCCACAGGCTCTGATAACCACCATTCTACTTTCAACTTCTATAGGATTCATTTTTTAATTCCAGATATGAGTGAGATCATGCATTACTTGTCTTTTTGTGTCTGGCTTATTCAATTTAACATAATGGTCTCTGTTTTCATCCATGTTGTCACAAATGATAAGCTTTCATTCTATTCCTTTATAAGGCTGAATAGTATTACATTGTATGTGTGCACCATATTTTCTTTATCTATTCATTAGTTGATAGACACTTAAGTTGTTTTCTTTCTTGGCTATTATGAATAGCACTGCAGGAAACGTGTGGAAATGAGACATACTGATTTCCTTTCCATAAATTTGAGACATACTGATTTCACTTCCATAAATTCTTGGTAGTGGATTACTGGATCATATGGTAGTTCTTTCTTTTACTTTTATGATGAATAGCCACTTATTATGTCATTATGTTTTCCATAATGACGGTACTAATGTACCCCTTCACCAATAGTGAATAAAGGTCTCCCTTTCTCCATTCCTTACCACCACTTGTTATCATTTGTCTTTTTAAAAAATTATATATGTATATTTTATATGTTATGTATATTTTGTAAGTATATTTTTGCATGTGAATATATACATGTGTACATACATACATATTTCCATATATTACAAGAGGACATGTTTGTTTTAAACTTTGTGGGATTTCACACCTTATTAAACATGAATCACTAGAGAAGAGAGAAAGAGGGAAAAAAATGTTTTGTAGTTGTTTTGTTGTTGTTGTTGTTTGTTTATTATAGTTTTTCATGATTGTTTTTTCCTTTTTTAAATTTTTAAATTGATTTTTAAAAATAAATGACAGCAGAAAGTTTACAATTCTTATTATACATATACAGCACAATTTTTCATATCTCTGGTTGTTTATCAAGTAAGTTCACACCAATTTGTATCTTCATACATGTACTTTGGCTAATGATGTCCATCACATTCAACCATCCTTGCTAGCCCTCTGCCCCCTCCTTTCCCCTCCCACCTCTCAGCCCTATCTAGTGTTCGTCTAATCCTCCCATGTTTCCCCTCCATACCCCACTATGAATCAGCCTCCTTATATCAGAGAAAACATTTGGTATTTGTTTTTTGGGATTGTCTAACTTCACTTATCATTATCTTCTCTAACACCATCTGTTTGCCTGCAAATGCCATGATTTTATTCTCTTTTATTGCTGAGTAATATTCCATTGTGTATATAGGCCACATTTTTTTATCCTGATTCATCTATTGAAGGGCATCTAGGTTGGTTCCACAGTTTAGCTATTGTGAATTGTGCTGCTCTAAACATTGATGTGGCTGTATCCCTGTAGTATGCTGGTTTTTTTTTAAGTGATTTAAAAAAAAATTATCTCAATGTTTTTTTTAACTTTATTTATTTTTTTATTTTTATTTTTTTATTGGTTTCTCAAAACATTACAATGACCTTGATATATCATATTTCATACATTTGATTCAAGTGGGGTATGAGAAGGAGGAGAGAGATAGCTGGGTCAAAGGGTGGTTCCATTCCCAGTTTTCCAAGGAATCTCCATACTGCTTTCCATTTTGTCTTTTTGTCTTTTTGGTAAGAGCCATTCATCCTGGAGTGAGAAAATACCTCACTGTAGTTTTTAATTTGCCTTTCCCTAATGGTTGGTAATGGTAAATTTTTTCATAAACCTACTGGCTATTTGCATGTCTTCTTTTGAAAAATGTTTATTGCCCATTTTTAAATTAGGGCTTTTTGGTTTGTTTTCTATTGTTTGCTATAGAGTTTTCTTTTTTTTTTTAACCTCTTACAGATGTATCATTTGCAAATATCATCTCCCATTCTTTATGTCTGTTACTCTATTGATGACTTCTTTTGCCGTGTACAAGCATTCTAGTTTGACATAATTCTATTTGTTCATGTTTGGTTTTGTTTCCTGTGCTTTTGGAGTATTGTTCAAAAACAAATCCTTGCTCATTCCAAAATCATGAATCCTAGTTTTCTTCTAGTAGTTTCATAATTTTAGGTTTTACATTTAAGTCTTCAGTCCACCAAAAGTTAAAATCTGTAACTGGTGAGACAGAAGGGTCTAGTTTTATTCTTCTTTACATGGACATCCAATCTGCCAGCAACATTTGTTGACTAGACCAGTAGTTATTCATTGAAAGATCTTAGCACCTTTGTCAGAAATCAGTCGGCTGTAGATATGCATCCCCTAATATTCACACTTTGAGAATTTCATCCAGTGCAGTAGGTTAATAGGTGGAGTTTTTAGGCAATGATTGAATCTTGAGGATACTGACCTCACCCGTGGATTAACATATAAGATGGATTAACCCGAAGACTACTGGAAAAACGGGATCTGGGGATTGGGCCCTAGGAACATCCCACTGGGGAAACTTGCTTCAACTAGGAAGTTAGTCACTGGGTACCTGCCTTGGAAGGATGAATCTCCCTGGCCCTTTCTCTCTCTCTCTCTCTCCCCCTCCCCCCGCCCCCATCTCCTAGTTACCATGAGCTGAACAGCTTCCCTCACCACACCTTTCCTCCATGATGGTCTTCCTCACTTATGATCAGAGGAATGGAGCAAGCATATCATGACTGACACCCTGAAACTGTGAGCCAAAATCAATTTTGCCTCTTCTAAGTTATTCTTGTAGGGATTTTGGTCACAGCAACCAAAAGCTGACTTAATAGTCTATGTGTTTATTTTTATTCCAATACAATGCTGTTTTGATTACTATGGTCTTTTAGTATACTTTGATTCACGTAAATTAATACTTATTGCTTTGTTCTTTTTGTTCATGCTTGTTTTGGCTATTTGGGGGGGTGGTGATTCCAAATTTTAGACTTTTTTTCTAATTCTGTAAAGATTGTCATTGGTGTTTTGATAAGAATGTCATTAAATGTGTAGAACACTTTGAGCAGTATGGACAACTTAAGAGTATTAATTTTTCCAACCCATTAACATAGGATGTCTTTCCATTTTTTGTGTATTCTTCAATAACTGTAATTAATGCTTCAAGTTATTATTGTAGAGCTCCCTAGGTAGTTTTATTTTTTATTTGTTTTCTTGACTTCTTTTGAAGATAATTCATTATGATGTATAAAAACAGTACTGATTTTTTGTAAGTCAGTTTTGCCTCCTGCAACTATACTGTGTTTATTATTTCTCATAGGTTGTTGTTGCTTTTAGTTTGTTTGTTTTGGTGGAGTCATTGAAGTTTTCAAAATATACCATTATGTGTGTCATTTGTAAACAGTGGCAATTTGACTTCCTCATTTCCAATTTGATTGTCCTCTATTTCATTCTCTTGCCTAATTGCTTTGCCTAGAACTTCCAGTACTATGTTGAATAAAAGTGCTACAAGGGCCATCCTTGCTTTGTTTCAGATTTTAGAGAAAAAGCTTCCCATTTTACCCCATTCCATATGTTATTAGCTGTAGATTTATGATATATGGTCTTTACTATGTTGAGGTATGTTTTTTCCATACCTAGTTTCATGAAAGTTTTTTATCATGAAGGATATTAAATTTTATCAAATGCCTTTTCTATTTATTGAGAAGATCATATGGTTTTTGTTCTTCATTCTGTCCATGTGCTGTTTAATGATTCTTAATGTGCATATGTTGAGCCATCTTTGCATCCCTAGATCAATCTCATCTGATTATGATGAAATATTTTTTAAATATGCTATTGGACTCAGATTGCTAATATTCAATTGAGGATTTTTTTTTTTTGCCTATGTGTTTATCAAGGATATTAGTCTGTAGTTTTCTTTTTTTATTGTTCTTATCTGGTTTTGGTGTAGGATAATGCTGACTTGATAAAAAGAATTAAAAATAGCAGCATAATTTCTACTTTTCCATTTTTTAGGCACTTAGCTTCATTTTCTTATCTGATCACTTGCTAGTTGAAATCTACTGGTGTAGTATAGCATTTACTTGTATCTAGTTTTTAAGAATATATTTTCAAAATTCTCATGTTGTAAATTTTATTTGCTATAGATTTTTCATGGGTAACTTCTAATAAAGTTATTTCTTGTTCCTAGACAAATATAGAATAATAAAAGAAAAAGCTAGTTTTGTTCATGAACATAAATGTAAAAATTGAAACAAAATATTAAACTGAGCATTGTATAAAATGTATTAAAAAATGCTCCATGACCAGGTGGGATTTTTCTCACAAGGCAGGACAGTTTCATATTGTTAGATGAAATCTCCTAGTACTATATACAAAATATATATATTTAATAAAATTCAACATGCAATAAGGTTTTACACAAATATACCTAACATACTAGGAATATATTCATGTTTATATATGGAATTTTATTTTTTATTTTTTTTTAATTTTTTATTGTTGGTTGTTCAAATCATTACAAATTTCTTGACATATCATATTCCACACTTTGATTCAAGTGGGTTATGAACTCCCACCTTCACCCCATACACAGATTGCAGAATCACATCAGTTACACATCCATTGATTTACATATTGCCATACTAGTGTCTGTTGTGCTCCGCTGCCTTTCCCATCCTCCACCATCCCCCCTCCCCTCCTCTCCCCTCCCCTCCCCTCCTCTCTCTCTACCCCCTCCACTGTATAACCCTGAGGGTCTCCTTCCATTTCCATGCAATTTCCCTTCTCTCTCCCTTTCCCTCCCACCTCTCATCCCTGTTTAATGTTAATCTTCTTCTCATGCTCTTCGTCCCTACTCTGTTCTTAGTTACTCTCCTTATATCAAAGAAGACATTTGGCATTTGTTTTTTAGGGATTGGCTAGCTTCACTTAGCATAATCTGCTCTAATGCCATCCATTTCCCTGCAAATTCTATGATTTTGTCATTTTTTAATGCAGAGTAATACTCCATTGTGTATATTCTTTTTCTTTTTTGTGGTACTCAGGATTGAACTCAGGCCTTCTACATGCAAGGCAAGCACTCTATCAACTGAGCTATATCCCTAGCTCCTGGCTCTGGACATTCTTTCAAAATGGATCAAGGAGCTTGATATCAAATCAGAGACATGCCGTCTGATAGAAGAAAAAGTTGGCTACGATCTACATTCGGTGGGGTCGGGCACCAAATTCCTCAATAGGACACCCATAGCACAAAAGTTAATAACTAGAATCAACAAATGGGACTTACTCAAACTAAAAAGTTTTTTCTCAGCAAAAGAAACAATAAGAGAGGTAAATAGGGAGCCTACACCCTGGGAACAAATCTTTACTCCTCACACTTCAGATAGAGCCCTAATATCCAGAGTATACAAAGAACTCCAAAAATTAGACAATAAGAGAACAAACAACCCAATCAACAAATGGGCCAAGGACCTGAACAGACACTTCTCAGGGGAGGACATACAGTCAATCAACAAGTACATGAAAAAATGCTCACCATCTCTAGCTGTCAGAGAAATGCAAATCAAAACCACCCTAAGATACCATCTCACTCCAGTAAGATTGGCAGCCATTATGAAGTCAAACAACAACAAGTGCTGGCGAGGATGTGGGGAAAAGGGTACACTTGTACATTGCTGGTGGGACTGCAAATTGGTGCAGCCAATTTGGAAAGCAGTATGGAGATTTCTTGGAAAGCTGGGAATGGAGCCACCATTTGACCCAGCTATTCCCCTTCTTGGTCTATTCCCTAAAGACCTAAAAAGAGCATGCTACAGGGACACTGCTACACCGATGTTCATAGCAGCACAATTCACAATAGCAAGACTGTGGAACCAACCTAGATGCCCTTCAATAGACAAATGGATAAAAATATATATGGAATTTTAATAGATGACTTGGGATTATGAAAAACTATTCTCTAAAAGTCTTAGCTGTTCAAATGTCAAATGGGGGAAAGATTGAACCTCACCTCAGACTACCTACAAAAAAAAAAAATCAAGTGGAACAAGAATTTCAACATTCAAAGCAGAACTTTAAAGTATTTAATAAAATTGTTAAAAACCTTTAAATATTTAGACAAAGACATGGGAAAACAGGTTTTGTCTGGAGAATAGGGATTAAAAAAAGAAAACTCAAAAATTTCTAACTATGAAGGATAATACTGGTATATACAACTACATTGGAAGTTTAGACTTCTGTTAATCAAAGACCATTCTTAAGAAAGTTAAAAGATTTGTCATCAAATGGGCTAAGATAATTGTAATGCATGTAACTGACAAAAAATACATAACAGAGTTTGCTAAAGAAAAGCAAAGGTAAAAAAATACATGAACAGAAATATCAGAAGAAATGATGTAAGGCAATAATTTGTGTAAAATAAAGTTCTTTGTTGTTAAACAGTGACATTTCAATTGTCTACAAAGAGATATTCTTTATATCTAGTTTATAAAAAGCCATAAATTAATTATAAACATAAAAGATGTTTATTAATAGAGATTGTCAAAACTGTTAATAACAATGTAAGTTGGTAAAATACTCTGGAAATAAATTTGTATTATTTTGTAAAATTGAACATGTACACACTATAGGACAGATAATTCTACTCCAAAAAAACCTCCTAGAGACATTTTGGAATGTGTTTACCAAGGAATAGGTAAAAGAATGTCCAGAGCCAGGAGCTAGGGATATAGCTCAGTTGATAGAGTGCTTGCCTTGCATGTACAAGGCCCTGAGTTCAATCCTGAGTACCACAAAAAAGAAAAAGAATATCCAGAGCCAGAATGTAATAGTAAAACACTGGGAACAACAACCTAAATACTCAGTGATACAATTATAGAAAAATAAATGGGCATATAAAGTTCGACACAGCAGGGAAAATAAATAAATAGAAAAATCACATGGATTAAACTTGAAAAAAATTAAACGAATATATTGATTTCCAGATACTATTACATAGTGGACTGTAGAAGTAAAACTCAAAAACGTGGGATAAAAAAATAATATTTAGGAATATTAAATATGTAATAAAATTAGTTTTTATATAGCAAGAGAGTAGTGCTTACAGATAGGATAGACTGGAAGCACAAAGGCCATTTCATAATATTCTAGATGTCACATTGAGTGGTGGGTTCACTCTGTTCATCATCATGCTTTATAATTTACATTCATGCAATTCAATATTAATGGGTCAAATGATACAAGACAACTAAGATTTATCTGTATGGAAAAGAAAGAAGGAACAAGAACAGAGGGACAACAACATGGTTACCCATCATTCTTCTGAACACCTCTACTTCCACTGGGTAAAAGGACAGGTAACAGGTGGAACCAGGTAATGTTTTCTTGGTCATGAGTTAAACACATGGGAAAGTATGTTACAGAGAATTATGATGTCTCTTCTTGTTTAAAGTATCATAGGGCTTTGTTCTCGTTGAAAAGGCTTAATAGAATTTGTAGTAAAAAACTGCAGAGAAAAAAAATGTTGTTTAAAAACAATATTAAGAATATAATTTGCAAACATGAAAAATATAAAATTTAAATTTTATTCAAGCTTTCAATATAGCTATAATTTACAAGAAATAAGATAGCACAACATTTCAACACCATGAAAAAGCAATGTGAAAGGAAAAATGGCAGTTTCTCCAACAAGTAAAATGCATTGGGACAAAAAGGGATGTGAATTATTATTTAAAATTATTTAATTGCAACATGTGGACTAATCATAACACATGGAAATTATTTGTGTCTTGTGTTAACAAAAATTGATCAGCCAAAATAAGAATTTGACCATTATATTTGGTCAATGATTATGTAATGTAATAAATAATTAATTTTGACATTAAATTATTACATTTTAGTTAATTTTATCTGTGATAATGGCTCTGCAATGGTATCTTATGGTATCTTAGTTTTTGAGATAAGTGCCAACATATTTATAGGTAAAATAATAATATTTAAAAATAATTGTGGCAAAAGAAATTGGTAGAAACATAGATCCCACAGATTAGTCATAAATTGATTTCCATTAATATTTGGGATCGTGGAGTTCTTTATATTGTTCTCTCTTCATGGTTAATGTGTGAAACTTCCACTGCAACATGTTAAAATAAATCAAAAAGAAAACGTGTATTTTCGTATGTATCATCTAGCCCATTTATTTACCTTTCATAAACATATGTAACAATAGCATAGTGCTTTTTATATCTTTTTTTTAAAGAAGAATAAAACAGACCTAGACAATCTAAGGAACTCATAAATCAAGTTTAAACTGAGATAGAACTAGGGCCACAGCCCAGAGGCTCAGACTTTTAACCAAAGTCTTCCCACCATCTCTGAATCCACAGAATTTCATACTCTCACTAGGTGATGTTCCAGATCATTATTAAGAAATGAGAAGAGCAAATCATGGAATGAGATGCATTCTTAAACATGTAATTGGAAGTGTATTATAATCTGGTAAACAAGTTCTAAAAACTGGGCTTGGGTTGTGGCTCAGAGGTAGAGCACTCACCTAGCATGCCTGAGGTACTGGGTTCAATCCTCAGCACCACATAAAAATAAAATAAAGATATTGTGTCCACCTACAACTAAAAGATGAATATTTTTTTTAAAAAAGAAGAAGAAGAAACAGCCCTTGGAGATTTTTTTTTTCTTTTTACATTCTTCCCCCATTACCTCTCCCCCAGGAGAAATCCTTGCCAAAAATTAAATGAACTTCATTGTTGCTTAACTGTCTTCTCTGAATAAATAAGTAAAAGTTACTATTTCTAAATGTGATATGCCATAAATTAAAGTAGCAGTTTTGGCACCATCTTCAGGTACCAAGGGAACAGACAACAGGTAAACACTGAGTTCTATGTGATATCAACCATAGTTATAAAATGGCTCACTTCCTAGGGGAGTAGAGAGGAAAGAAGGAGACCTGTATAGAGAACAAAATTTCATGAGTATGGCAGAAGGCGAAATGGAAATTATTTTTAATTGTGATAATGGTACTAAGATTTATGAGATTTTGGTTTTTGGAGATAAATAGCAACATATTTAGAGATGCAGTAATAAAATTTTGAGGATTCACTTTAAAATAACAGAAAGAGAAATGGAGAATGCTTAATTTTAAGTTTTAAATGGCTCGTGGTGTCTTGTTTCTTAAATTGCAAAAATATTTTGTATGAAAATTCATTTCTTCTTTATCTCTATTTGGCTGAAATAAATGTCTCTATGTTTATAAAAGTATGTTCAAGCAAGACACTGAGATTTTCATCTTCAGAAATATAGTAAAAAAATAGAGGGGTACAAAAATCTTAAAGAAAGCTAAATACAAAATAACAAAAATTTTAAAAGCAAAAATAAATGGATAACAGAATATTTGAGATTTCTGTCATTTTTCCTCTATACATTAGTTGTTTCCTGAGAGCATATTTCTTTCTGGTTTATTTTCGTCTTTCCCCATAGTTTGTAAAATATTGCTTTTTGTGGTTAACCTAATAACTCTCCTTGTCATCAACCCAAACCTGGTTCCCTAAAGCACTTTTAAATTTCAAAGTTAATTGAGCTTCAGAAAAGAGTCGTGCATGCAATTCTAATTTGCAGTGGAGACTCTGAACCCTGCTTGATGATGTCTCCCTGGAGACAAAGCATCAGGTAGTTTTGTCAATCAAATCAAAGTCATCATGTTCTTTTCTAATTTATTATAGTTATTTATATGTTTACTTATGTCTTCAAGGGAGATTTGATTATGAATTATTTACTGTTGTTATTCACTTGTAACGCACCAATCACCATTTCGAGACCAATTTAGGAATGATGTCTGCAAATTTCCAGATAAAGAAACCTAAGCAATTTATATGATAAACTAATGATACAATAAAAAAAGGAAAATGTTCTGCATGAAATCTCTTTCTAATTTTTGCTTAAAATTTCAGCAGTATTTCCAAATCTAGTTCTCCATTCTCCTCCCTTTTTCGGAGGTGGGGGTACTGGGGATTGATCTGAGGGGGCACTTTACCACTGATCTACAACTCCAGTTCTTTTTATCTTTTTATTTCCAGGCAAGATCTCTCTAAGTTGCTAAGGCTGGCCTCAAATGTGGGATCCTCCTGCCTCAACCATCTCAGCTGTCAGGATGACAGGCTCATGCCACCATGCCCAGACCAAAAGACCTTTTTAAAAGGATTGTTAATGCTGCTGATGTTTCCTTTCTCCATTAACAAAACATTTCTTATCTCATATATCTAACTCTTAGTCGCGTATACTTTTTCTCTATTAAATTCCAAATAGAATGTGAAACTCCCGGAAGAAAATTATGATTCATCTATCTTTCTCTAATAACTTCTGTACCATCTTAATAAAATGGTTTGTAGAACTATAGGTTCCAAAAAGAGTTATTGGTGGACTGATTGAATAACCCACGATAGATTCTAATATTGGTCTAAATTCTTAAATTTGTCCTTAATCTATACCCTTTGCCATGTGATTTTGAAGTTCTCTTTCATGATAAGAAAGGGAGCATAATTTGACTTCCCTAAATCCATTCATGTGACATGCTTTAGACAATACAATGTCAGCAGAGCTGTCATCAGCAGAGGCTTGGAATATATTAGGGCTTGCTCTCTTATATCTCTCCATTAAAAAACATTGCCAGGTTATCCTGTCAGGAGAACCAGAAACTCTTTCAACAAGGCTGAGAAAGCCCAACAATAATATCTAAGACCATCCTACATTAGCCAACAGCCAGCCACCACTCAGCCATGTGCGGAAACCCAGACAAGATCCGTACAGCAGCCCAGGTGACTAAGCGAGATACATGTTTTATGTTACTGAGAGTCCATAGTTATTTACTATGCAAAACTCTCACGGCAATAGGTACTGAGTCAAACACTAGTAAAATATTTTAAGGAGAATTTACAAAGTACAACTAAAGAAAAAAGTGTTATAAATGTTACTAATGATTTTCTTTAAAGTAGAAAAGAGATAGGGTATGAGAGACAAGAATCCATTCACTAATTCATTTGAAAAAAAATCAATCTACAACAATGTGACAGAAACTGGCACTAGAGAAATTTTTTTTTAAAATGAGACAAAATTCCCACTTTCAAATAAGCCTATAAACCAACAATATGATTAGAGTGTGATGTTTTGATTGGTAAACATTCTCCCAGTTTTCTGTGAGAGCAAATAACTCATAATGCAGAATTAGATAAGCTTTCCTGCAAAAAATATTTTTTGCGATGCCAAAGTACTTTGGGGGTTACCAGATAAAAGTATAAAGATATCTTCCTGAACAAACTTCCAGAGTCCCAGGTCAGCATATTTTGAAGAAAAAAATGTATAAATTTGGTGTTCCTGGAACATCAGATATATACAGATAAAGATGGAAAGTTATATAGATTATAGAAAATTAGATTCTTGTTAGAAATGAGGCTGGCTTTAAATTTGTGATTCCTTGCCTCAGCCTCCTAAATAACTGGATAACAGGTTAACTTGAACACAACATGGAGATGCAGGTATCTTCTCCATTGTGGAGAAGATGCATAGTAAGTTGCAACTTAGAGAGCTTTAAGCACACGTGGCAATAGAAATGCTGACATCATCAGCATAGGTAGTTAGAGTTGGAACATGGGTGAAATGAATGTGGGCAGGGAGACAAGAAAATAGGTCAAATTTCTAAAAGACACCACTATGCATGTGAATGGTGAGGTGCATTTAGGTTTAGAGACTGGTTGAGTGGATTGTATGGTAGAAGGAAACCATGAAGATCATGGTTAAAAAAAGAATTCAAGTGGTCTAAGTTAAATATGAAAGAAAATAAATCTAGAATGATTAGAGTTTTCTTGTATATACAGGCAACATTCTGCTACAGGCAAAGTGACAAATTGTTCTGTTTCACTTAGGAACCATAAATGAAAAGGAGCTGAAAATTGGAATTAAACTATATGTAGAATTCAGTGCAGAAGCCAGGTTTGTGTAGTCCCCTCTGTACTGAAGCACTACTTAAACTGAGGTGGAGGGATGGGTGTTGTTCCTTGCAGCTAAAATTTCCTGCCAATCTTTAAGACTATGGAGGGCATCAGGGCCTACTTTTTCTTCTATTAGACACAGGGTCTCTGGTTTTATTCCTAGGTCCTTGATCCATTTTTAGTTGAGTTTTGTGTATGGTGAGAGATTTTGTGTATGGTGAAAGGGGTTTAATTTCATTTTGTTGCATATGGATTTCAAGTTTTCCCAGCACCATTTGTTGGAGAGGTGATCTTTTCTCCAATGCATGTTTTTGGCGCCTTTGTCTAATATAAGACAACTGTAATTTTGTGGGTTAGTCTCTGTGTCCTCTATTCTGTTCCATTGGTCTACCAGTCTGTTTTGGTGCCAATACTATGTTGCTTTTTGTTACTATTGCTCTGTAGTATAGTGTAAGGTCTGGTATAGTGATGCCACCTGCTTCACTCTTCTTTCTAAGGATTTCTTTAGCTATTCTGGGTCTCTTATTTTTTTCCAGATGAATTTCATGACTGCTTTTTCTATTTCTATGAGAAATGTCATTGGGATTTTTATCAGAATTGCATTAAATCTGTATAGTGCTTTTGATAGTATGGTCATTGTGATAATATTAATTCTGCCTATCCAAGAGCAAGGTAGATCTTTCCATCTTCTAAGGTCTTCTTTGATTTCTTTTTTTAGGGTTCTGTGATTTTCATTTTATAGATCTTTTGCCTCTTTTGTTGATTCCCAAGTAGGTTTTTTTTTTTGAGGCTATTGTAAATGGGGTAGTTTTCCTCATTTCCCTTTCTGAGGATTTGTCACTGATATTCAGAAATGCATTTGATTTATGGGTGTTGATTTTATATCCTGCTACTTTGCTGGATTCATTTGCTAGTTCTAGAAGTTTTATGGTGGAAATTTTAGGGTCTTCTAGGTATAAAATCACATCATCATCAAATAGTGCCAATTTGAGTTCTTTTCTTATGTGTATCCCTTTAACTTCTTTTGTCTGTCTAATTGCTCTGGCCAGTGTTTCAAGAACTATGTTAGATAGAAGTGGTGAAAGAGGGCATTCCTGTCTTGTTCTAGTTTTTAGAGGAAATGCTTTCAATTTTTCTCCATTTAGAATGCTGTTGGCCTAGGCCCCAACTTCCTTAATAAGACTCCTTTGGTGTAAGAAATAAAATCAAGAATCAATAAATGGGATGGGCTCAAACTAAAAACAAAAAGAAACAATCTGTGAGGTGAATAGAGAGCCTACATCTTGGGAGCAAATCTTTACCCCTCACACATCAGAAAGAGCACTAATCTCTAGGGTATATAAAGAACTCAAAAAGCTAAACACCAAAAATTAAAAAATTAAAAAAACAAATAACCTAATCAATAAATGGGCCAAGGACATGAACATACACTTCTCAGAAGCTGATATACAATCAATCAACAAATATATGAAAAAAATGTTCATCATTGCTAGCAATTAGATAAATGCAAATCAAAACAACTCTAAGATTTCATCTCACTCCAGTCAGAATGGCAGCTATTATGAATACAAACAACAATAAGTGTTGGTGAGGATGTGGGGGGAAAGGCACACTCATACATTGCTGGTGGGACTGCAAATTAGTGCAGCCAATATGGAAAGCAGTATGAAGATTTCTTGGAAAATTGGGAATGGAACCACCATTTGACCCAGCTAACCCTCTCTTTGGGGACTTAAAAACAGCATACTACAGGGACACAGCCACATCAGTGTTTAGAGCAACACAATTCACAATAGCTAAACTGTGGGACCAACCTAGATGCCTTTCAATAGATGAATTGATTAAAAAAAATGTGGCCTACATACACAATGGAATATTACTCAGCAATAAAAGAGAATAAAATCATGGCATTTGCAAGTAAATGGATGGAGTTGGAAAATATAATGCTAAGTGAAGTTCACCAATCCCCCCAAAAACAAATTCCGAATGTTTTCTCTGATATAAGGAGGCTGATTCATAGTGGGGTAGGGAGGAGGAACTTGGAAGGAATAGACGAACTCTAGATAGGGCAAAGAGGTGGTAGGGGAAGGAAGCGGGTATGGGGTTAGAAATGATGGTGGAATGTGACGGACATTATTATTCAAAGTACATGTATGAAGACACAAATTGTATACAACCAGAGATATGAAAAATTGTGCTATATATGTGTAATAATAATTGTAATTCATTCTGCTTCATATATAAATTTTAAAAATAATTTTAAAAAGAATATGGCAGGGCATCATCTCAAAAAATGGTCATAGTAATATTTCCACTTCTCCAAGCTCTTGAATAACAGTGTCACCACTCATCAGCTCTTGGGTCACTAGCCTTTGGAGCCAGGCCAATATGTTGTGAAAAAGTCAGGGCCACATAGAGAAGCTACATGTAGATACTTTGTCCAAAAGCCACAGGGATGATCTCAGTTGTCAGCATCAACATCTAGACATATAAATGACCTTCAGAGAATTCCAGCTCCTAGCCTTTGAACTGAACCAGTGGATGCCAAGTGGAACAGAAGATGGATTCCCAGTGAGCCCTGATGGCTCAGTATGTTTACCATGGTGGTTCACTAACATTTAAATGTATCTCCCCTCGCTCCAAAATAATTGCTGCCTTATCCCAATTTTCTTAGTTCCATTCTTGCTCTTAATAACCTGAGCTATATTTATTCTCTCACTTCAAATTCAAAACTGGATGTCTCTTCTTTCTTTTTTTTCCTATTTCCTTTCCTTTCCCATTGACATGATCTCCCTTTCCATTTTTCAGGTCCATCTTACTATTGGGACAATAATAGTGCATCTTATTTTACCTCCAGTTTTCTACTATACAATCCATCACACCCACCCTTATGTAATTTATTCTCTCAAAGCAAAACCTTAGTTATGTTACTCTCCTGTTAAACCTTGACTCTAAATATGTGCAAGGTAACAATTACTTCAGCATTACAGGATTTATATGATCTGTTTGTATATGTAGTTTTAGACTTATAAGATGGTATAGCCCTACTATACCTCATTACTCCCATCACTCACTCTTCATAAATCCATCACAAACCTCCCCATTTTCTACTGCTTTCTTCAATGGCTGGAATATCATCTTCTTCAATTCTGTGTATTGAATCCAATCCACCAATCAACATTAATGTTATTTTAATGTAAGGCCTTTTCTAATTGATATAACTAAATAATGGCCTTTTTCTCTTAATTTCTATATAACTTGGTTTGTACTACAATCACTTAAAACCTACAAAATACAATTTGGCATTAGATAGTGTGTGTGTGTGTGTGTGTGTGTGTGTGTAAATTATAATCCCTTCGTGGAATAATCCATAGTGTACCTATGTGCTATCATGAGCCTGGTGTGTGGCATTGAAATAATCCAATATAAGTCAATGTTGGATCTGGAGGAGTTAAGAAAGAGGGGGTTAAAAAATGCAGAAGCTAGGAAAACAAGGAGAAGAAGGGAGAGATAATCTTGAAAATGGAAAGGAGAACAGTGGAGTGGAGAAGGGTATTGAGGGGCAGAGGGGAGGGATGGAAAGGGGAGGAACAGTGGAATGAGGGTGACCAAGTTATGCTATGTGAATGTGCAAATGTACCACAGGTGAACCCTGCCTACAGATACCAATTTATAGAACAACAAACTGATCGCAGAAGACCAGTGGAGTATGGGGGTAGGGGTGGAGGCCCTGGAGACTGAAATAGGACAAATTACTTCCATGCAAGTGTGATAATGTCAAAATGAACCCCACTATTATATATAGCTATGAAGCACTAATAAAAACATAAAAAGACATATTACATGATATAGAGAATGAAATAATAGGAATAACAGAATATAATATGGGTCCTGTAGTATTTACTATAAGCCAAGAATAATATTAATCATTAACCATGTCACTTGTAAAATCTCATTTAAGATCTAAAACAACCTTCAGATGTAGGTTCCAGATTCTGTATGTGAAGTTTGAGGCGCAGAGAGGTTGGAAAAGCGCATGATAACACGGGTGAAAAGTGGCAGAGCTTGGATTATTTGAAACACAAGATTTCCTCACAAAACTATTGATGGCAAACCAGTTGTTGAAGTCAGATTGAGTTAGCCTGAATCCCAGCTCACACCAACATACCATCTTTGTCAAACATTTAACAAAATACCAATTGTTTTAGTCAGCTTTTTTGCTGCTATAACTAAAGGATCTGACCAGTAAAATTTTAGCAAAGGAAATGTTTATTTGGGAGCTCACAGTTTCAGAGGTCTCCGTCCATGGACAATAGTTCCCTTCCTTGGGACTCCAGTGGAGGCTGAACATCATGACAGATTGTGTAACAGAGGGATTCAACTCATGTGATGATCAGAAAGCAGAGAGAGACTCGCGAGATACAAATATATACCCCAAAGCCACACCCCCAATGCTCCACCTCCTCCAGCCACAACCCACCTGCCTCCAGTTACCACTCAGTAAATCTCATCCAGGATTAATTCACTGATTAGTTTAAAGCTCTCACAACCCAATCATTTCCCCTCGGAACCCTCTCACATTGTCTTACACATGAGCTTCTGGGGGATACTTCACATACAAACCATAACACCAATGCTTAGTATATTTTCAACAGAATCTAAATTAAGATAATGGGCTATTTACAATAGCGGAATACCACCTTTACTGTGTTCTTTTAGTGATTCCCCATTTTATGTAGAGTAACAAAATTTAAAGCTAATTAAAGAAAGACTATATATCTAAATCCATAACATTGTGTTGCAGAAATTAAAGTTAGTATTCCAATTAAATAAGGAACAAATTGACCTAATATGGTGTACAAATTCTTAACTCAGAGTTTTACTGACCAAGTATATGCCACACCCCAAAGAGAAAGCCAAAAAAATCCTAAATTTGTTAACTATTTTTAAAACTAGTCTCTAAGCTAGTTGCCAGACTACAGCAGCATATTTTAAGGTCATAGATTTATTAATCACAGATCATCAAGTTTCTCCATCTGGAGTCATTTGAACCCACCTAACTACAGCAAGCTTCAAAACAAAAGTTTACAGTGTTCAAATGTTTACAATAGTATTTATTCTCAGTGATCTGGTTACTTCTTTCCAAAATCGCAAAGCCATTCCTTTAAAGCATGTTTCTTATGGAAAACAATTGAGGAAGGAAGGGACACCCCAAAGAGAAGCAGTATATGTTGAAAGGTCATAGAAACATGACAAACACGGGGAAAACGTGGTGAAATAAAGTGGGATACTGGAAGTAAGAGAGGGGAATATTTGAGTTAAGAATCTTAAAGTTTTTAACATTCTAAACTGACACCAAATCCAAAGCATAATCATTGGAGGCACTGACTGGAGTCTACAGTGCTGAAAGTTAGTGAGTTATTAGCTAGAGTTCAAAAGTGTTATATGCATGGACAGGGAGCTTAGGAGATCATTGTGGGGGGAAAAAAAGGTGAATCAGTTGCCAGAATCTTTTCTCATAATCCTGTGCACTCAGAAAGATTGCTTCTTCTGCCTGGAATATCTTTACAACCACCCATTTGCCTGTCAAACTCCTATGCCTTTTTCAAGTACCTGCTTAGTTCTCAACCACTATATGAATCATTCCTATGAATCATGTCAAATGAATTCTTCCAAGCACTGATCTCCTAGCATTTTATTCACACTTTGATTATAGCATTTAACAGATTGAATTCTATCTATATTTTCACAAATTTATTTCTCTATTACAATGTGAACTTCTCAATAGTATGCACCAGATTGCATTCTCTATAGCAAGCTCCGTAGCATCCATAGTGGCCATCACATTCACAATACTATGTTTACCAAAATGAAAAATGAATAAATAAGCCACCAAGGGAACACATAGTAAGATATCATTAGTTCTTATGCAAGAAGGCAGAGAAAATGACACATAGAGGAATCAGTTGAACCAGACCTTTAAGAGATGTAAAGCTTTCACTAGTCACAAAATTAGAAAAGTTATCCAGGCTGGGCAAACCACAGAAGCAGAAGCGAAAGCTTGTGAAACATCTGAAAGTATTCAGAAATGGTATGAATCCATCATTCATTACTATATTCAGATAACAGATATTCTATCTAACCCAAGCATTATACCAAGTATATGAAATAAAAACAAACACACAGACGAGGAGACATGGTTTTAACAAGAGAAAACAAAAATGAAAAGAGATTATTATTCAACCTGGAAGTATTATTGCAGAAGCATGAACCAAGGTGTGGGGTAGCACGGAGAACAGGCAGGGAAACGAGACAAGCATGAAGGCTTGAGTTACTAACAGTGTGGTACTTTACTGAGTATCTCAGGAGAAGACCGAAGAAATGGGCCTTCTAGAAAAATAAGGAATGGCTTGCACAAATGTTTTTACAACTATGTCTGGGGGGTCTTTTCTTCCCCCAAGGCAAGAAATACAAACGTCATTTTGTAGATAATAGCAGGCCAATAAAACTTTCTAAACTAGAAAGAGAGAGGATCAGTTTGTTTTGAGGAGAAAATGCTGACGATTCTATGGAAGCTGTACCAGAACTGAAAGGAGCTGGAGGTAGAAACCAGACACGAGGTTTGCTGTTCAAGCAAGATCTGAAGAGAAAGTAGAAATGGCTGGAAGAAAAAAGAGATTTGATGTGGTAAACAAAGGACCAATACCTCAAAAATCATGTCTGGAGTTTTAAATTCATTTAACAAATAATTAAATATATCAAAGAGATAAGACCATTTTATTTAACTAACAGACACTTCAAGTAGATGTGGTGTGTGTGTGTGTGTGTCAATTAGAAATGCAAGCGGCCAAAGGCAGAGAGATCTGTAGGGAACTTACTACAAAGGTGGCCCAGGTCATAGAGGATAAGGACTTAGACTATAATAATAGAAGAGGAAATAGAAAAAAAAATAAAGGAATAATAGTAGAGTAAGGAAGTAAATAAGATAAAGTAAGGAAAGTAAGTATGGTAAAGTAAGGAAAATGACTCGTTCATTTACTTGCTTATTTATTTACTTACAAATCATTTTCAAATATCATAGACCAAGTACTTTGCTTGGTACTGAGAACTCAGGAGGTAACAAAATAAACTTCCACGCCCACAGCATATGGCGTGTAGTGTTAAGAGGGAGAATTTAAGCAAGTAAACCTAAGAGGAGATACTACTTTACAAAAGTAGAGGGTGCTACGGAAATACATCCCCACAGCATCCAAAGTGGCTTATAATGTGGTGATGACTAGGCTGAAATCTGAAGGAAAAAGAGTGGGCACTAGGCAGGCTGAATCACTGGAAAGGGTATTGGGAGCAAGAGGAACAGCATTTGGGTGGGGGGATTATCACAGTGAATGACAGAACTTTAAGCTGAGCAAAGGTAATGAAATGGAGAATGCGAATGGAATCTCTGTATTCAAGAAGCTTGGCTGTCAAAAAAGATGGGTTATCAGGAGATGGATATGGAAGCAAAAGCAAGATTTCGTTTTCCACTTCTTCTTGAATGATAATTCATGTATAAGAAAATACACAGGTTTTAAGTGTATATTTAATATAGTTTTGAAAGATGACACACTCTTATAATCACCGTCTCATCAAGGTATGAAACATTTTTATCACCCCACATAATTTCTTTATGACTCATTCCAAGTCCATCTCCCAAGGAAACCACTGTTCTAATTTTTATCACTATAGCTTATGTTTGCTTATGCTAGAATTATGTGAATGGAAGTACTATTGTATAGTCTCTTTTCTATTTAGATTTTTCATTTAACATATTCTTGAGATTTGTCTATTTCTGATCTGAACAGTAGTTGGTCACTTTTTATTGCTGGGTAGTAGATGTTGCTTGACTTACAGTGGGACTGTCTTCAGATAATTCCATCATAAATTGAAAATAGTGTTAAGTAAAGAAAATGCATTTAGCACAACTCACCTACTGAACATTATATCTCAGCAATACAGTACCCTGTCGAGTGTGGGTTGTTTCCCTTCATGATCAAGTGGTGGCCTTGGAGCTGCCACTCAATGTCACTGCCCAGCTTTGGCAGAGGATCCTAAGGGAGACTGCCAGCCTGGGAAATGTTCAGCACTCAAAGTTCAATGTCTGGTTTCTCCTGAAAGAGTATCACTATCACACCATCATAAAGTCAAAAAATTAAGTTGAACCATCATTAATTTGAGGACTGTCTGAATTTCATTGTCTGAGTATGTCCTACATTGTTTACCTAGATGAATATGTGTGTAATCATTCTTGAACAAGTCTTTCTGTGAATAGACATTTTCCTTTTTTCTAGGATTACTGGATCATAAGTTAAGAGTATATCTGATGTTCTAAAAAAAATCCCAAACTGTGTTTCAAAGTGATTGCATCATTTTGATTTTCCACCAATACTTTATCAATATTCCAGTTACTTCATATCCTTTCTAGTAGTTGATGCTTTTAGTCTTTTTGAATTGTAACTCTAGAGCTCTAACATTTTAGTTTGTACTTTCCTGGTGACTAATCAATTTTAAGTATTATTTCATGGATTTATTTGTTGTCCATATATTTTTTGAGGTGTTTGTTCACACGTTTTTGAATTTTAAAAGAGAAGTGATGAGAATATTTAGATCCATAAAGCCAAGAATCTGTTGTGAGGGAGAAGCTGGAAATAAAAAAAAAATTCCCAGTGAGAAACAGCATATCCAACGTTTATGACTTTCATTACAAATATTGAATCAGTGACTTCTTTTCTAATTGGAGATTTATGAAGCTTCTGATAGTAAAACTTGAAAATACCCAGGAAATTACAGAGGAATATTCTATAGTGATTAAAAAAAAAAAAACTCTTTTTCTACTATTGCCACAACACTTCCTGACTGAAGTTGTGTAAGATTTTGTGTGTTTTCAAAGGGCACTGTTATTCTATATTTGATAAAGTTCATTGCGGTCAAACACAAATCCAAACTATTGCAGATATCAAAGCCAGGAGCAGCCATGCATACCTGTAGTCCCATATTCAGGAGGATGAGGAAGGTGGATTTCAAGTCCGAGGTCAGCCTCTGTAATATAGTGAGACCTTGTTTTAAAACAAAATTTTAAAAATGGAGATATAGCTCAGTGGTAGAATGCCCCTGAATTTTATACCCAGGTACCACAAAAGCAAAAACATTAAAAAACTCAGGTATTATATATATATTAAAACTGTATACGGGGCTGGGGATGTGGCTCAAGCGGTAGCGCGCTCGCCTGGCATGCGTGCGGCCCAGGTTCGATCCTCAGCACCACATACAAACAAAGATGTTGTGTCAGCCGAGAACTAAAAAATAAATATTAAAAAATTCTCTCTCTCTCTCTCCCCCCCCACTCTTTCTTTAAAAAAAAAAAAACTGTATGAATGAGATTAGCCAATATTACACAATTAAAATCAAATTAAGTGACTTTTATATTAAATTTGTCTTTGGAAAACATACGCATATTAGTGAGACCCTGTCTCAAAATATAATTTAAAAATGGGGATGGGGATGTTGTTCAGCAGTAGAATGCCTGTGGGTTCCATTCCCAGTACTAAACACACATAAAAAGAACAAGGTTTACATACATGAAAATAGTATAAATGAGATTAGTTAATATTATATAACTAAAATCAAATCACGTGATGTTTTAGGTTAAAATTGTTTTTTAAAAGTACACGATGAATACATATTTTGCTATGTACACATGCATATATATATGCATATATATTATATGTGTGTGCATATATGTATATTTATATACACATATATTTATATGCACACACAGATATATATAAATAATTGATGCTTACTAAGACTATACAAAATATTTACCAAAAGCTGACACAAGGATTACCTATATGCAAAGGTAAGGGAATTCATGCATAGAAATGGATGGTGACCCTCATTGTTATACAAAATTACATATAAGAGGATGTGAGGGGAAAGGGGAAAAAATATCAAGGGAGAGAAATGAATTACAGTAGAAGGGGTAGAGACAGAAGATGGGAGGGGAGGGGAGGGGAGCAGGGATAGTAGAGGACAGGAAAGATAGCAGAATACAACAGTCACTAGTATGGCAATATGTAAAAACGTGGATGTGTAACCGATGTGATTCTGCAATCTGTATATGGGGTAAAAATGGGAGTTCATAACCCACTTGAATCAAATGTATGAAATATGATATGTCAAGAGCTTTGTAATGTTTTGAACACCAATAAATATAAAAAAAAGGTAAGGGAATTCAAATGTTCTTCGATTTTATTGATGACACTTGTATTTTGCCATTTCAAAAATTAGCTGTTCTCTCATAAACACTTTGAATGGGTAGTATATTTTATGGAGAAATGAATGATATAATATTTTGAAGTTATTAATTCTATACATGATTTTAAAGACAATGTACTTTTATGTTCTATAATCCATAAATGATAGTAGTAAGATGAACAGAAGTAAAGGGTGTGTTTTAGTTACTTTCCTTGAAAGTGTTGATTTGCCTCAACTACTTGCCTACAACCCTATTGTAACATCAATGCTCATTTGTTAGTTGTGGTGTCATTTGAAGCTAACTGCAATGGACCACAGAAAAGTAAAGTTTCATAAGGACAAAGTTCGGCTGCTTTCTCATTCCTTCCTTCTGTTGCAAAGATTATTCCCCCAAATCAAATGAATAAAGAAGAGAATTGTAGTCTGCATTTTAGGATTGTTAAAGGTTTTTCTGTTTCTGACAGTTTGGCTTTCTTTTGTCATTTTCTCACTTAAATGTTGTAAACTCAGAAAGTGCTAAGCTAAGATTCTTTATGTAGTGTTACACATGCCATAAGACAATATTATTTTACCATGTCAAAGTTGTTTGCACCATTTGGAGCACATCTATCATCAAACCTCAATTAAATGGAGTCTTTCTATCTTCAACTAAAACAAACTGTTTACTTAGATTTTTCCAGTGTTTACTTCACAAGAGGTGGAAGACCCAAATAGCGCAGTAACATAGGTGTCTGGGGATCTACCAGGGGTCAAAAAATTTAACCCAAAGAAGGAGGCCTTCTTTTGGGGTTGCAACAAGAGACTTTCTTTTTCTTTTGCTAAGTAAATGGCAGTATTATAATGTTATTCATACCTCACTGGTGTCCTAACAATTCCTCTATTCAAACTGAAAAGGGATATATTCTCTTTGTTGCAAAGTATTAAATTTGTCCCTTGAGATTAGTGTGTAGGCAGTTTTAAAGGATGAAACAGGATTAGATAAGATTTCTTTTACTGAGAAAGAGTTCTGAAACAGTGCAGCCGAAAACCCTCTTGTATTACTTGTATTGAAAAAAATCCTTTGTTTTAACACTTCAAATCACAAGTCAAATTTATTATATTATTAGTTGACAAAATGTTTCTTTGTGGGGTTTTGTGAAAGGTAGGCGAGTTAGAAGTAGGAAAAAAATGACACTTGCCTTAATTGTATTTGGAATTTTGTATCTTTGAAATCTCTCTATGGCATTTATAATTTAAATATGTTTTAAGAGATGGTATAAATAGATTATAGCAATTGTAGTTATCTGCTTAAAGATTCAGAAGGTTTCTGTCTTTTTTGATGATATTTAAAATGGGTGAAAATTATGTTATATATCTACTGAACTCAGCCAACATTTGTTAAATTTAAAAGTGTCAAAATTATGTCCAGGGCAGTTATGGAAAATATGTCAGTGTTTCATTTGTGTTACGCTTACATTTTCCAGTTAATAATGTTGTACACCATAAGAAGACATGAGCAGACATTATTGAGTATGAAATAGCAAGACGTTTTCTTCAGGAAGAAAATAATAGTCTGTAATAGTGTATTGCTTCTCTAGTTATGTAATTTGGATGTTATAGACCTTTCCTAATTATTAGGAAAGCTACTATAGGATTATATAATACTGTATTTTCACTGAATTTTGTTTTAATAGGAGAAGGCAGAGGCTGGGTAAGGCTTTCCAAGATATACAGTAGTTTCTTGCTTTGGACCTTTACATCATAGTACAATTCATGTTTTTACTGAGTGTTATTGACTACAGGGAAAATCTTTATAAAAAAATAGATTTACAATGGGACACCCAATTTTTGTTATAAACTGCAAAAAAAAAAAAACCTTTATGTGTGAACATGGTGTTTTTGCCATTTGTACAGATTTTAAAGCTTAAGAGAAAAATTTGAGAATATCAGAATTCTACTAACAAAACAACAAAAAAATCCCTTTGTATCCTGATGGCTCCTTGTCATCCCAAAACCAGGAAAGCTTCTGCATACACTTTGCTTCTGCACATTGCCGCCAGGTTATCAATCTTCCCATGGCACAGCCCCTGCTTGTCATCCCATTTCACAAACTGTCCCTGGTTTCCCACTGTCTCCAGAACAGAATCCAGACTCTTTGACTTGATGTTCAAAGCCCTCCACAATCCTTGAAACCTCCCACCACCACTTTTCTGAGTTAATTGTATACCAGGCTCATTAACACCCCCTACCTAGACTCCCTCTACAAGGTATTCTTAGCAAGTCCCCATATGTATCCCAATGCTTTGTGACTTTCATTGCATTGCTCATTATTTCATTGCTCTTGCTCCTGATATATTGCTTAAAGTTTGTGCTTTGCCTGTTTTACCTTTCACCTGCCGGTACTTTAGGAAAGTAAATATTTGCTGCTCTGCTTCTGATAGATACAATCGTGCTGGTCCACAACCTGAAGACATTCTGATGTAATACCCTTTTTTGCATGGAAAATTTTGAGTCATTTGTTTCTTTATTGGCAGGTCAATAAACTTACCTTTTTTGCAGATTTCCTCTTGTTCAATGGCTCCTGAATATTTTAGGGTTCAAAAACAGAAAAAAAAAAGTAGTGATGCTTTACAGATATTATTGATGTTTTAGTCGGCTTTTCACTGCTGTGACCAAAAGACCTGACAAGAACCATTTAAAAGAAGAAAAGTTCTATTTGGTGGCTCACACTTTCAGAAGTCTCAGTCCACAGATGGCCTACTCCATTCCTCAGAGTAGGAGGGGAGGCAGAACATCATGGCAGAGTGTGGTGGAGAAAATTGGCTCAGACAGGACAGCAGGAAGCAGAGAGATATAAATTCCCCTCACCACTGACAAAATATAAATCCCAAAGGCAAGACCCCATTGACCCACTACTCCAGCCAAACCCTATCTGCCTATAGTTACCACCCAGTTAATCCATTTAAGTAGTTTAAATGCACTTAAGGTTAGGTTAAGGTTCTCAAAGCCCCTCTTACATCTGAGCTTTCTTGCTTTGTCTCACATATGAGTTTTTGAGGGACATTCTCATGTTAAAATTATAATAATTGACATGGAAAAAAATTAAGTGTGCATTATTTATACAAAAGGAAAACAAATATCCATATGTTTGTAAACACTCAGGTATTGGACTACATATTTTTCTCTTTCATTCTGATGTCTGAGATCATGTTGTTGAGATTTAATGGTACTGTAAAAAAGAAATTTAGCTTCTATTGATTTATTACATTTTTATAAATATCTGCCACTTTTGCATACATTTTTAAATTTTTTTAAAATAACATCTTGAATATTTTGTATTTAAGTTGGACTTTATTTCTGCAAAAAATGACTTTCTATAAGTAATTTGAAAACTTCAACACAAATAAGGACAACAGAAAGGAAACGGGGAAATGAATGAATATTAGATGTTATGAAAATGAGAAAGGAAATTTTAAATATATTAATATAGTTTTTGAAAAGTAATTGCTTTTTCCTACTTCCATGCCCACAGTATAGCAGTTGCTATGATTAGGAGAACTTGGGCATGGGGCTGGGTAGGTGAGATTTTTTTGGTTGTCATTGTTGATGATGCTGTTTTAGGTTGTTCTGTATTTACTTAAGGGATTTAAAGACTTAAGGAGCTTTAAGAGGCAAGGTTCTAGTGTATTGTCACTTTCAAAAATGACTTATTCTTGATAGTTTCCACCTCGTTCTGCATTTGAAAAGAAAAAAAAACTACTAATGTGCTAGGATAAGATACCTGTTTAACACTTCAGGCCTTTGACAAACAAACTTGCAGTGTCACCTGCTTCAGTCATTGGCCATGAGCCATAAAAAGTAACCTTACAGATGAGGAAATGTGTACCCAGAAGCCTTTGCCCAAGTTCACAGGGCCTATTTATGGGAAATCAAGACTCTGATCCAAGGAGGTTCCCTTTTTCTCTAATGTTTTTCTCTCAATCTCTGTCTGAAATTCTCTTTTACTAGGTCAGATGGATGAATTTTGTGTAATTCATATTTTTATGGAGTTTAACATGGCTTCATTTTCGAGGAGATTTCTGGTTAGAACAATGATAGTTCCTGCAGCCATTGCTACATGAAATTTAAATAAAAATTTCAGTCAGGGAATCAAGTTGATTTAAGAGTGCAGCAGCAGATTCAAAAGCAACAGAGTGAGAATCTATCATCCAGAGTAAAAGATCAATTGTAGCCACAATCTCTTTCCATCATTCAGAGCATCTTCAGTAGTGGGCACTATTGATTTCTAATCCTTGTAACAGCTGCCTTATTGGGTTTCTCCAAAGAGTCATGCATTATGCTCCTTACATACACAAACTTATTTCACTACCCCAGTGATACAATGAGTATCTTCATTTTGTGACTGAATAAACAGAGGCTTAGAGAATTCAAGTAATGTATCCAAATTCACATAGACAGTAAATGGCAGAATTGAGTTTTGAGGTCGGATGTCTTTTTCTAAAACCCAAGTTTTTATTGTTATGTTCTCTGTTTAAAATGACTAGTTCTAATACTACTTTAAAAAATACTAGCTGGTATATATTGAAATTTTTCCACATATTAGCAGATATCAGACACTAATGTTTCATTCAATCTTTATAACAATTATGTGAAGGCACTTTTCTCTGAATTCTCCCATGACCATAAGAAAACTTGCAAAAGTTACACAATGTCCTCAAGATCACCTGTTAGGAAGCAACCAACACAGGTTGTCAGCCTAGGGAGATAGCATCCATCATCCAATAGTCTGGACCATCTCTCATGGAATTATTTTCTCCATGAATACATAGCTATTTTCTATATGCATTAGGTAGGAGCAGATATGTGATATGTTATAACAAATGAATCCAAAATTTCAGTGCTTTATAATGACAGAGGTTATTTCTCACTCTTACTTGCTGTCCACTGTAGCTGAAGCTCTATTGCAAATGTGCATTACAAAAGCTAGACTGACAGGGCAGCCACTATCCAGACCTGGCCTTGTGACAAAAGGTGGGGGGGAAGGCTCAACAAGCATACCAGCCTTTAAACTTCCACCTGGAGATAGCTTGGCTACTACTGAGTCCAACTGGGTGGAAATAAATAATTATCTCAGAATAGTGGGGAAATTATTGAGCTGTCTGGCCCAGAACTACCAAGATATGCATATCTGTGCATAAAGTGACAGGATACAAATGATACAAAATCAGCAACTCTTAGACAACATCAGCTCTGAGATTACTAGGGAAAGATACACAAGACAATAGAGCAGCTTTTAAGAGTGAAGGAAGAAAACCTGCTGAACTAACATAATATGCTCCACTACTATAGGAAGTCCACATTCATAGCTCAAGAATTTATGATTTGGAAAGGAGACTTATTTGTAAAGAAATATTGATTAAAGAAAATAGTTATTGTCATACCCTGCTACTTAATGATATATTTAAAACCCCACAAATGTTTTCAAAGATTTATCTATGAAAATTGATATCTATTGCATTACTTAGAGTAGGAAAAATGAAAATAACCTAAAAGTCCAACAAAGAAAATGGGTTAAATGTATTTATTGCATTGTCTATAAATGGAATTATATACAGCAAGTAACTACCATTTAATGTTATAAAGATTGTTTATTATAGATTAGATCAAGTTATAAGACAGTTTTACTGTGTGATCTGTTTTGTATAATATGAACATATTATATAAAAGGTATATATTCAAAAGATGACCAGTATGTTAACAGTTATCATTGAGTCATACTTTTCCAAGTTTTGTTTTGGTTTTGTAACAGAGTTCAGGTGGAAAGGACCTTGATTAACAGTTTCTAAATTATATTGGAAACAAACATTTTCAAATAAATAAATGAATTAATATTAATTAAAATAATAAGTTCAAGATTGTGAGGAATAATACATAAGATTCAGAAAACACTAAATAAAACTATATGTTTTAAATCATAAAGAAAAAAAGAATTCAGGCAACTTTTGATCATCTTTCTGTCAGAAAAAAATTCATGATCTTCCTTTTCTTGTTCACTTTTCAGTCAATATGAGATTCCCATGTAATTTCCTCTTTAGACCATCTTCTGCACAAAGACATACAGTACCCTCCAACTCCCTCTAATTAAGGAGTTCTGCATTAGCTTATGAGTATTTATGTATTTCTCTCTCCCATTAAATTGTCAGTAACTTGGAAGGAGGGATGGAGGCTTATTGTCCTTCCTGTAACTAATATTACCAGTTTCAGCCTTCTCCATGCCCATCTGTTCTCCACATCACAGGCAGAGTTTCTTCCATATTAAACAAAAATCAAAATGATCAAATATCTTTAGGACATTCTTATTTCCTCATTGGCCAGCTTATTCTAGGTTTTGCTAAGTAAACAACCCCTAAATGTCAGGGGCCTGCTAAACAAAGGTTCACTTCTTCCCTATGTGACAAGTCAACTGGGGGCCACTGTGGCTGTACTCCCTCTGTCTCTTCATTCCAGGGTTCATACAGGCAGAGCTATCTTTGCCTACAACGATGTGAAAAGAGTAATGGGAAAGTCATGCAGTCGCTCTTAAAGCTTCGCTTTGATGTGATGTAAATCACTCTGGCTCATAGACCATTGGATAAGAAAGTCCTGTGACCAAATCTGCTGTCAGTGAGGCATACTATAATTTTATCACAGGCATGGACAACAAACAATGAAAACAATAATCTGCTACAAGGACAAATAACATTTATGTTTTTCTGCCATGTCCCACACTTTTCATAGATATTACTAGATGAAATGAGGAAAAATGAGCAGGAGTTGATGATTTTTATTCCTTAGTATATTGAATATTAAGAAACAATATCATTTTAAAGTCTAGTATTAAACAAAAGGCAAATAAGAAAACTAAAGCTTCTGAGAATTGTAATACTTCACCAATTACCAAAATATTTTTAAAATTGAGAAACAAGCTCTGAAACATTCTAATTTTCCAAGGAATCAGCACTAATATTTACAGAGTTTTATGTATGTTCAGAATTATTTGTAGGTGGACACAGAAGAGCCATGTATGAGGCAGTTTTTGCTCATGGAACAATCTAAATTTTCCAAAGCCAAGCAATTATACAGCAATATCCTCTATCAGTATCTAGAATCATTCAGAAAATGCTCAGCCTAATTGGGCTTTTTACCTTGTAATGTATTGTTTCCCTCTGAAGAGTCAGAATATTGCCAACAATTCAGATAGTTTTCTTAAAAATGCCGCAAAGCTTAAATTTTCTTTTCATGTTCCTTGATTCTCTAGTGTAACTAATATTTATTTACTGTATGTAAAGCTAGAAAACTTCATAACTCATATTGCACTGGAACACTATGTCAGCAATCTGTACTAATATCAAGAAAATAGAGTACAGAATTATTAAAAAACTAAAACTTAGACTTTTTTGAGTGTGGTTTTATTTTATTTAACCACAGTAATTTGATCTAGGTTTAGGCTAGAAGACATCTTTAGAAACTAGTTTTAAAAATGGACAAAAAATTATTTGCAATTTTCATATCAATTGTTTGTTTATGTAAATGCTGCCAAAGTATTTAGGAGTGTTTGAGAGCAGTTTCTTTTCTTAAATATATTTATTTTACAGTTTTATTTACATTTACTAGCCTGGCAAAACCTTTCATCATAGATCTACGAGAGACATTGGTTTTCGTGTAATTGAAAAAATACAAGCAAAGCTGTTATTTTGCATTACACAGACAAAAGAAAAAGTACTCAGTTGCTTTTCAGAATTGGAACATTGAAGAAAAGAAACCAATTTAAGATACACTGCTTATATGTGGAAAATGAATCATACTCTGTTCCTTGGTAAAATACTTGCAAGAAATGAAGATATGCATGTATATATACCTTATACACACACACACACACACACACACACACACACACATATATATATATATCTTATGTATAGATATATCCTATAGATATAGAGAGTTAAAATATAGTTATATACATTTATACATGTATAGTTGGGAATATATGTAAATCTATGTATGTATGAATACGAGTATATATAGATTCGATATGTATACTAACAGTTAGAGGGACTTTTTTGTAGTTAAACATTAGAAACCCATAACTTCCTTTCCTGGAAATGATGTATTTTATATAAATGCTTTGTTTGGGAGATGAATAAAATACAGGGTGCATTATGCTCTGATAACCACTTATTCTGGGTGAATAAAGGCAGACCAAACAGCCAAACTGGTCTTTATGGACCACACCTTAGAGAAATACCAACCTTTAGAAGCTGACCAAAGCTCTGACTATGCTTAGAGAAGCAATTCATCATTAGAACATCTGTTTACAAAATATCAAACAATGGTTGCAGCATCATAGGTTAACAATTCTATTTGTGTATTGAAGATAAGAGCAGCAGGAGTTCTTCCTATAAGCAACACTATTCCAAGCTCATGAGCCCACGATGTCTGTCTCTCACATGGTGATGCTCTGAGAGTGTGCTGCCACGTTACTTTGTAAAATTTAGTAAAATATACAAAACAAAGAGGGTGCTTTTAATAGTCCCAAGTAGCATGCTTCCACATTTCCACAAAAACCTTTGAAGGTAGGCCACAATTCCAATTCAGTATATGAAAGACCAATTTCTATTGTGAATAATTAAAGTAATACAGCATTCAGGATAACTGAGCTTTGTTTTAGCTTTTATTTTGGTTGCAAAAGTATGTCAGCTATGAGCATACTAAACTTATATGTGTTTGCTAACTTGGTTCAGTGGATGATGCTGCCTAGAATGATCACTTTGAATTGAAATATGCTTAACTACACTTGAAGTTTTAAAACAGCAGTGTTTTTTAGGCAAGGTGAACACATGATAGCAGTCATTCCATAGTTGTAAATTTCTTAAGTTAATAGTTGTATGTTACAAACAGTATCATGCACAAGCCAAACTTTTTATATTTTTTGCATTAAACATGAACTAGGTTACTGTATAATTTCAACATATGACATCCATTTCAGAAATTATTTTCCATAGGCAGTTATTTATACTTTTAAGCATTTTAATTTCTTGAATTAAAGGACGCAATGTAGGTAAAGATATTCCTATATTTTTCGAGTTCTCTTTTGATTGGTAAGGGACAGTGCAAGCCCATCTGTTTTGCAGCAAAGAAAGCCCCAAACCATCTGTGTAGAACCACATGCCAGCTAAAACACAGAGATATGCACAGTTTTTTTGTTATGAAAAATTTTGCAGTATTTTTTTCTGTATTAGTGTGAATAAATTAGCAACAACTAAATTAAAGAAATCTTTAGAGAACATATTAACTTTCTAGTGCCTACAGTAAATTATATTCATTTAGAATATAATTTATGAAAGTTGCATTGTCCCCCTATGAAATTTTTCCTTACTGTTCTGAATTTGATACTGAAAAGTCATCATCATCTACAAAGTAAATAGCTTCATTGTTGGTAATGTAAGTTCATTTTTATAAAATTGTTTTTGATTGAGCAATTATTTGACTTCTAATCAGTAAGTAGTTGTGGGGTTTTGTTGTTCAGCAGCAAAGTAATATGAATAGATAGTTAAAATTTACATATTTATATTATATTACTTGCTCAGCATATAATGTATTACAATCTGTTATGGCATATTTTTTAAAAGTTTTTATTTTCCCATTTTCCACTGAAGTAATTCTGCTGAAGTATGTTTTAGGTTCTATTGGGATAATTGGATATATAAAAGAATTGCTGGTGCTTCAGGAAAAATAAGGATATTGAATAATATATTAATTCTTAATTATATTTTATAATTCTATGGTTTTGAACAATTATATTAATATCTTTTAAGTAATTCTGGATTTAAAATATTTTACACAGCACTTAATAATGGGCTTTGGCCTAAAGAAAGTTGGCTACCCAAGCCGTTTTTCTCAAAATTAGAATAGCACATATAGGCCAATCATCTCTTAAAACATTACACATATCAAATGTTCTGATCTTCTAGCAAGCCTTTTATCTTCCTCTTGCTTTAGTTTATATGTGATTGCTGTTTGATGAGTTAGAAAACAACAATAATAGAGCTAGGCAAACGCCTATTAGCTCCTTAATGCATAGTAAGTATTGATGAAATATGTCATTCTTTGAGGGAGACCTTTTCTATTACGTTTTACATTGGTGTTGAAAATGCTTATTATCTGTTTGAAAAACATTAAAAGCTTTAAATTCAAGCAGCTCATTTTTCATTTTGTTAATTGCATAACATACTAATGTTGCACTAGGTTGTTTTTTTCAGTGGTATAATGATGCAACAATATTTACATACCAACTCTGGTTTTCCTTTAATGGTTTCTATAACAAGATCATAATTTCCTTTAGCGTAATCACTGGCAGATTTATTTGGCGTCCCATCTTCACTCCGCTCTGGCTTTGGGGGCCTGGGAGAGAGTGCATACTACTTTCTCTCCCTTTTGCCATTAAGTACACTCTGTTCAAAGTGTAGTTGCTGCAGGTCTGGGTTATACTCCTGCCAAACGTCCACACTTGAAAAGATTTTAGGACAGAGTATTAGTAGAAATCAACTCATTCCTCTAAATTCTCCCCAAAAGCTTTAATGAATTGGTTTATCCACCATAATTTTACTGCACAGAAGGTGGGTGGTTGGACGAAGATTTCATTGAACTAGTTTCCATAGATTCATGGGAGAGGTGACATTATTAAAAAAAATTGAGTTATTAAAGTTTTTTTAATAATATACTTGTTACTACTCTAAATGCTGACCCTGGAAACTGTGGTTTCGATCCAGACCTCTATCATCCTCCCTGGGAAGTCCTCGAAACTTGTCCTCCACCCACCACAATCAAGAAATGTTTTATATCGCTGTGGCGCACACTATGAAGTACTGTAAATTCAGATTCTGAATTTTTTATTTTCCCACATAGAATGGTAATAAGGTGTTAAGGTTTGTCTGGCTACTTTTCTCAACATGCCTTGGGAGCAGATGAAAACATCGTAATCTGACATTCCAAATTTAGCCCCATTTGTCCTGCACCGAGAAACAAAATCAAAAAACAAAAAAACAATTTCAAGCTGTCTCTTCAACTGAGCTGATTTCAGAGAAAAATACCATTAATCGGAGCACTACAGATTGGTGTGACTTGTTCTCTAGATGACATTATATGAGGTAACTTTGCAAACCTCTCATTATGTTGCAAGGATAGTTTGTCAAATGTCTAGATTCTTTTCAGTCAAGTAGCAAGTGACCTGTTTTAAAACACAGTAAAGGCAGAGTTTTGAAAAGAAAAACTCTTCACCCAGGACGAAGCTGGGCAAAGCAGTGATTTTTCTGCTTGGCTGGAACACAGTGTATGATTCAGTTATAAGGTTAATCAATCTGAACCAAAATGTAAAGGAATATGCATAAAAGATACACATAAAATGGGATCCTTAATGTCTCTGAGGAGTATGTGTTTACATGTCCTCACAGGAAAGATCAAAGCTAATTTCAATCCTTCATGAGATCTTTAATGGCTACCTTGAGTGTTGTTAGTTGACTTATCTGATATACCACTTTCTAAAGAAAAATTAGGAATCTGAATCAAAACTTATGGCATATTCTTGAAAGAAATCCTTAGCACATTAAAAGTTGGCATAATTACTCATTACAAGCAATAAGTGAAACACATTTAATATTTTATCAAAATGTTCTAACAATAATTTAAACTCGGAGAAGGGTTTATTTTAATTAACTTGGGAAGCAAAATAAATATTCAACTTTTTAGCATGCCAGAGTTAAATTCTATAATTTAAACAATTTGCAATTAGTTTTTACTCTTAAATGAAACTATTCTACACACTGTGGGCCAGATCTTTATTTTACTATACTCTTAGAAGAGGCCATTTGTTTTTAAGGATTTTTCTTTTTTTTTTTTTCTGCATTTAATCTGCTCAACGAGTGTCAAACTTCACTGCTCCAATACCTGCACAGTCAAGACTTTCTTCTATTTGATAATGTATGTCTGCTTATTAAAGTCTCCAAGACATCCTAGACTTAGGCAAACAGTGTCCAAATGTACCATATTTAGCTTCTATCTCAAAATCTCCCGAGCTGTCAATTTAGGTGTTAAAGAGACCATTTGTAAAGCTTGGCTGGGAATTGCCATTATTGACTGGAATGTGTGTTTATCATTACATTCAATGATGAAAGTGGAACATGTAGCATATGAATAAATGTCAGCAGATGTTTCTTTTAAATGGCCTGATTTCAACCTCCTGTTGTTTGTCTTGAATACAAATATTAAAAAAGGGAAAAAAGGCAGAATTTTTATGACATAAGTGCAAGGGTAGTTAGATTTTTTGAAAAACAACAAAAATAATGGCTAGAATATCAGACTGAGAGAGTAAAGTAGAATTACGAGTTTGTTGGCTAAGCTTGACTACACTCTTCTGGGCTTCTAACTCACTCTTGCAAAAGAAGAGAGTTTTTTTTTTCAGTATGTACTTATAACAAATTTAATCTCATAGATTTTTGTGTTTAACAGCTGTTATTAGAGATTGTTTTTTAAATCTCTGAATTTTAAAAGGGCATTTAGGTTGGGGAAGGGTATTCAAAAATCTTTCTTATTTGGAGACAACAAATGGAGGCATTAATTAGTAAATGGACACTGTTTACTTCCAAACTCTACTTTGAAAGGTAGACATTAAACACAGAAAGCATATTTTACTTACTGTGGTGAGAAAAATGCAAGATAAATTTAATGGCATATAAACAAAATAAACATGTTAAGTGGAAAGACACAAACTCATCCTTTGTTCATTTCTACAGCAATTTTTGTGAATGTGACATATTTAGTTAATTCCTGTGGTACTTTGGGGGCTGTAAATATGAGAGTGTCATTTGAGGTGGTGTAAAATGACTAGAGACAAATTCTGGGTGGGCTTTAAGAGCATGAAATGTAACTTTAAAAAAATCAGGCACTCATATTAACATAAGTTTCCAACATGATTGGTCTAAAATACTTCAGAGAAAATTTTCAAATATAATATATCTTATAATAAAATTGTTCAGAATTTGTCACCATTTCCACTTTATTTAAATGATAATAATTTGTACTTCAGACTGTAAGGAGCACTACAGGCTAATGCTTACGTCTGTCAGAAATAGAACTTTCAAAGCCACTGAAGTTATGAGCAAAGCATGTTCCAAGCTTCAAAAAGGGCAATGACTCGGGGCTGCCTTTTTATCCCTGGCTTGAATTTTGGTGGCAGGATTGTTTGTAGCCACTGTTAGTTGTGGGCACAGATATTGCATACACAATTAGCCATTTTCTCTTAATTTTTAGAGTGTAAATGCCTAATTGCTTGTGCAATTAAAGGAAGCACAAATTTTCTTCCTGTAAAATAGAAGGCTAGGGTTGAATGTAAATTAAAACCATTAGTGTAATTTTCTGACTTGTATATCAACAAATTATATATGTTTCCTATATGTGATATTTCTGTACAATTGATCAAAAAGCTATGCTGGAAAATGGGATATGCTCTCACATAATGTTTAATTACCCCTAAGACAGAGAACATTTTGACAGTCATGCTAATCAAAATGTCAAGTTTAATATTTAACAAGCAAGGCTTTAAATTTTTTTTAAAGAAATAAAGTACTCTATTTGTTTACTAAGACTTTCTGGTGGAATAATGCAGTATTTATTTTGATAACCCCTCTGAAATTCAATATTGAACCTAAATCTGCTTTTCCATCAGTTGGCACTTATATACTATTAATCCTCACGATGAAGAAATAGTAAAAACTACACTTACCTGCCCTCTGTCACTTAGACTGAAAACATGCCCCAGCCATTGCTCCATTCCCACCAGACACATTCAAGACCAAACTCCCACCTTTCATCACCAGGTACACTTCACACATTCCTTCAGCTCAGCACTTGACATAACCTCTTTCAATCACAATGTAAATTGTTGTCTCCTCTCTAAAGAAACACTACTCTGTCAGCTGGAGTAATCTCCCCTCACATTCTCAAATTTTTTCCCTTTTTACCTAGTCCTCATTTATTTCTTCCTAACCTGGGCACATGCATACCCTCACAGCAATGTCTGTGACACCTATTCCAGGGCTCATCCTACAAAAATACTTGACATACAAAACATAAAATGCCTATTAATTAACTCTGCATGACTTAACTATGCTTAACTGTGATCGAAATTATGCTCTAAGGCTTCTATTATGATGAAAAGGAATTATTAACTAGCTGAAGAATTCTTTGGATGATTAGAATGTAAAAGAAACTGAGAAATTCTAGGATTTAGTTATATGCCATTTGTCACAATAGGAAATGGGAAACAGAGAAGGCAAATGGCCTGTGATGTTTGTGGCACAGAAAGGTCAAGAATCCCTCTGTCACTTGGCCTCTAATTATGTTCCAGAGCATAATTTGGTCTTGGACTCTTTACCATGTTATGAACCAAAGACTACAACATTTAACCTTTCTAAACCTCTGCTTGATGTCCCAAGTTTGGCAAATACAGCCACAAAAGAGCGAGAGGAAAGGCAGACATTCCTGCACAGTGCATTAGAAGACATGGAATAGGAGTTCATTAGAAATTTATATTAATTTAATTTAATGTTGACTGAAAAAAATGTACAATTAATCCACAAAGAGAAAAAAAAAGCATTGTTAAATGTGAGAAGTAGCAATAACCTTTTAGTAATCACATGTCTCATATTTCAAGATTTGGTAAAAAGAAAAAGGTGTTCTAGGATGACAGGCTGCCTTCACTCTCCACACTCTTTCCAACTGCCAATAATAATGAATGTCACTGTGACTCTAAATAAGTCAATAAGGCCAGGAAAATGATACCTTCTTTAGGAAAATAGGTTCAAGAAAAAATTTGAGAAATCAAGAATGGCCATTTTCTTAAAGTTTGCACTGTTTGAAGATGGAATAGTCCAGTGTTTTTGAGAATGAATTTTAAAAAGTAATAACTTGTGAGTGGGAGGGCACCAAATAGATAATCGTAAGTAAGTTTTATTTCCCAGGAATTCCAAGAGACTCGATTAATGTGATCCAAGATTGGGCACATGAGTAGCAAGTCATAACAGTTCTAAAATGAGCTTGACTCATTTTTCTTAGAGTATCTCATAGTACCAGTGCTCTAGAGAAATCTTTGAACTTGGTCTAGTTCAATACTCTGATACTAAAATTGAGTAATAAAAGGTTAAGAGACCCTACTAGCACATCCAACTCAAAAACAGAAAAGGGCAAATAGAACTCACCATTTTGAAAAGAGTTTTTTTCACTTTTCCATGGTCATTTCAGTAATTATCTGGGTTGTCAGGCTACCTTTTCTTTTCTTTTTTTTTTTTTTTCCTGTTCTTCTATGATGCATTTGGTGTGCTGTTAAGAAAACATTATGGTTTCCGATTATTCAAATTTCAACTAAGTCAGACAGCAAGAAATTTTGGAGCAGCATAAGGACAGATGAGTTTAAGGTGGTATGACAACATGGAGGAGTCTAAAAAGGTTAGGTGTTCACCTACATGGAATGGTTAAGGACTGCTAGACACACATTTGCCCCCAAAGCTTTTCTTACCAAGAGCATTAAGAATTCTCATCATGCCAGGTAGGTTTTTCGGAGAAAGAAAATAAATAAGAAATGAACCAATATTTATTAACACCTTCTAGGGACTAGGCACTATGCTAAGTATTTTCACAAAAATGTCTTTCCCTTTCACTGTGCCAACCACTTTAGAAGGCAGAGAGTGCCATCTTTATTATTCCAAAGAGAAAATAAAGGTACCATGTCTAGGAAGCACTAATCAATGTGCATGTCTCTCCTCAGAGTTAACATGTTTGATTGGTCAAGGAAGAAATGCCAAAATAGGAACAGACTAGGGGAAGAAGAGACTACTAGCTGTGTTCAACCCTATATAGAGTTTGTTGTAATTATGGAAACCAGACAGCAGCAGCAAGAGCCCTTGAATCATTCTGAATATGATCTTTGGTATTAAAGATGGGAACTTAACAGCTAACAATGCTCTATTCTGAAGCAAATGAAGGAAGAGTTGTTAAGAGTTTCCAAGTAGACTCAAAATTTAGCACTGGTCAACTCAGTTACAAAAGTAAATCAGGAATTATAAAGAGAGTTCTTGATGTCTCTGTTGGTGCTTTCAAATGTAGTTCTTACAGACCCCTGAAGTTCAATCCTGTGTTTTGTTGAGAAGTTTTGTTTAGTTGTCCTTGATCTAAACAACCAATTAAGAGTATTAAGATTTTCTGTGTAAAATGTATTTCAGAGGTTTCTTAATTCTCAGCAACTCCACCCTTTGGTCTTCAGTCTTCAATGTTTTTTTTATGTTGTTTCCTGTGCTTACAAAGGTTGTTATCAGTAACAGAAATTTCTTTTGCTTAAAGAGCTTTCAAACTAATTAATCATAAAAAGAAAAGAAGAAAATTGTTTTACTTAGGCATGCATAATATTTAATTAGAAAACCATTTAAATTCTTATTCAACTCTATTTACATATAAATCCTTACTATTTATAAAATTTAAAAAATACAAAGTTTATATTTCCTACTTTATTAAGATAGCTAAAAAGAAAACTTCGCCTAGTAATGTTAAGCCCTGTAAAAGAAAACTGTCATCAGATATATTAAAATTTACTCTTCCAAGAGTTACTATCTGACTCGGTATCTTTATATACTAACATTGTCACAGTTAAATCACTATCTATCAAATATAGGAACAGAATGATAAAACATGGGATGAGCCAGATATAATCAGATAACTTTTAATCTATGCAATTGTGAATCTCATATTAATGAGAGGATCCACGTCAGAAATTAGTAACAGGAGGTATCTTACAGATGGATGGTGATAAAAAATTCCAATTTAAAATGAAAGTAGCAGCAATGCAAATTAGTGAAAAGTGTAACTTTTGTTCACAAAAAAAAAATTAAGGTCAAATTGCACAGATTTAAAATTAAGTGTGTTAATTCCTGACATTGTCAGCAGGCAGTTTCTTTGAGAACCTCAATCATTTGTCTTTCTGAAAGTAATATGAAAATGGTCTTAATAAGTAGCATATTCTAGTTCTTGCTTGTAAGGTCCCTTAACCTTGACCTGTAAACTTACATACCCTTTCAATTGTTTCCAAATAAGAAGATTCTATATAGAAGCCTACTTGTAAAGAGATAACATTTGGAAAACAAAGTTCATTGCCTGAAGAGCTGAAATATTCTCTGTCAATAGAGTCTTCAAGCATTTGGGACCAAAGGAAAAGAATATTCCCTCTCAAACATTTCCAGCTTAGAATATGTAGTGAGGAAACTGGAATTTTCAAAACTGGAAAAAAAAAGAGAAAACATTTTGGCTGATAAGATGCTCCTGAATAAAATATTATCTGAAACAAATGTTTAAGTCAGAAAACACCTGCCAATGTAGATGTGCCCTTCAATAAATATGGTGTCTCTATCCTCACTTAACATGTTTCTTAGCAATGAAATGTTGGCATTAAATTTAAACATAAGTGCAGTGTAAAAGAGGCATAAAGCTATATTTCATGGGCATGGTGTTATAACAGCTAGACCAAGGATTTTCAATGTTTTGAAGTTATGACATTTTTATATTAATACCATTTAGATACCATAATTTAGTATCATGGTGTTTAATGACAGATAAAAAAATAATAGTAACCACAGTGATACCACT
This sequence comes from Marmota marmota marmota, assembly GCF_001458135.2. Lineage (NCBI taxonomy): Eukaryota > Metazoa > Chordata > Mammalia > Rodentia > Sciuridae > Marmota > Marmota marmota. Next base: position 29,436,025 of record NW_025999900.1, on the reverse strand, counting down.
CTGTGGTTGTTAATTTATGTAGAAGAAATAATCTGCCTATAACACTTAGGATATCAGGACCATATATTTTGAGGATAAAGTCCATGAATGATCTAATAATTCTTTCACTTATCTTTTTATGGTTTTATTCTGGAACATGTAAAATATCTTCAAAGTTGTTTTTAGATACAAATAACAATACATGTACTGTTTGTTTTCTAATGCATCTTTCAATACCATTAAAACAAATGTATCTTTGTAGAATAGATGTTAATAAAATGATTTATAGATATGAATGAATTGGATCATTTCTTTCATAGATTTAAAAATAAATCCCTCCTAAAAACCTGTACTTTAAAATAAAAACTTATAATTCCCAATAAAAACATCCAATAGTATTATGCTTGTGAACCATGAAACCTGGCAGACACTCATAAGACCTTAATTTGAAGGGAAATGTTAAAATGTCCTGAAACTGGGAAATTGCAATTGACAAAATAAAGAAAACCAGATGCTACCTTGGGTAAAAGAAAACCTTCAAAGCATAAGAATATCCTAATTACTATGACAATTGTTATAACATATCTCCCACATTGGAATTGATTTAAGAGGAAAAAAACTTCTTTAGAATTCATTCAAATCTATATATTTATAATGAGAAAGGTATAATTTAAAGGCTCATGCAAATGATTAATGAAAAAAGTAATGTTTCCTTTAAAAAATATATATATATATATATATATATATATATATATATATATATACCATAATACCATTAGATTATTTTATTTGAGACTATTTTGATTAAGGCTTGTTTAAAGCATTCCTCTTGAAACATGCATCTTATATCAGTTTATCAGATCAGCTATTTCACAATGTGAGTCTAACAAAATGGGATACACTTCAAGCAAGATTATGTGGGAGAATGGGAATGAGAGGAAAACATGGAATTAAAGCTTGCTGAGAATGAAGGTACTAAGACATACAGGAAAGGCCAACCCCTAATTTTGATCAAATACCTAAAATGGGTTTTTTTCTTGTAAACAGTGACTGTGTAATGTCAAGAGAAACTAGGTGCTGAATATAAAAATCCAAAAATACTTCATCTAACACAGTATCTACTTAACATCTGGCGCTTGAGTAAGGAATTTTAAGGCTGACCTCACTTGTGAAATATTTTGTATATAGTATGCATATTGTTTATGTAATTTCTTAACCCACAGTTAGAACTATGATTCTAAATACTCATTCTAACAAGGCTCACTGTTCATTATATTATATTGCTGATTATATATCCTTTATTCATCCAAGATAATTTAATTATTGAGATTCTATTTTAAGCACTCATATAAGGTTTTACCCTAAGAACCAAGAACATTATTATAACCTGTGGTATTTTTTTCCCTTCTATTTTTTTAACATTATAACAAAATGCCACATACTAAACTTATAACTTAATAATATATTAAGATATAACTATATAATACATATAATTTAAATGATAATAGCAGAATATCTGAATACAATTTCACAGTATAATTGCTCAAGAGAGGATGTTCTGAAGGTTATACGTTGGTTCCCTTGTGATACAAGGGAACTGAAAGTTTTGAGTGATTTACTTTACTTTATTTCATTTTATTTTTTTGTACTGGGGATATATTCATGGGCAATTTATCATTGAGCCACTTTCATAGCCCTTTTTTAGTTTTTATTTTGAGACAGGGTCTCACTTCGTTGCCTAGAGCCTTACTAAATTGATGGAGCTGCCCTTGAACTTGCCATCCTCCTGTTTCAGCCTGAGCTATTTATTTTAAAACAAACCATTAACATATGAAATATCACTAAATATTGTCTAATTTAATCACCACCCCGGCAAAAAACACAGGAAGCTATTGCCACTTTTAAATAAAATGGAGCAACACATAGCAGAGCAAAGCTACCGTTAAGAACAATTAGGAAAAACTGGACAATAGTCAAAGATGTCAGTAGGAAGTCATTGAAAGCAACTGAAGCAATCAGAGCTTGTAGGGAAGCTCATAGAAAAAAAGGAGCTGATTAAAGCAAAAACAGTTTTTAATACTGTCTTTTCCCTTCTTGCAAATGCCAATTCTTGATTAAGGTCAACAAGATGAGAAGGCAAATGTAGGCCAGCTGCTAAGGGGCAGAGAAGTTTCAGAAGGCAAAAATTGAGTTTTGTGCTACCAAAAGAGAGAGAAATTTGACAGGTCTATAAAACTAAAGAAAAAAGAAAGGAGTAGTACCACTTTTCTCTATGAGGAAGTTACCAAGCAATCTGTATTGAGTAGTAAGTTAAGAAATCAGGCAGAAAGAAGATATAAGGCAGGACAGGATGTTGGTGTTCTATAGTCCTAGAGAAAATCTCAGTTGGGAAACCCGGAAAGCTAAATTTTGCAAAGAGCTAAGTAAATGTAAGACGAACTTTACAAAGATATAACACCAGCTTCTGGTCAGCTCAGTACATCATTACACTAAGATGTTCTTCCCTTTTGATGACTGCCAAAGGATGAGATGACTAGAATGAGGTAACAGATAGGTTCTTATAATCAAACTCAATATCTAGTATTCAATAAAAATATTAGTTTTATTGAAGAAAGAATATTGAAGTAATAAGCAGACAATAAAAGAAAGTTCAGAAGTTGCACAAATGGAATTTGACATACATTGATCAATATGTAAGAAGCTAATCAAGTTGAGAATTTTACCACACTACTGGAACATATAAAAATAATCAAAAACAAATTGTACATATAAAATTGTAGCATAATGAACTCAAGATTTCAAAAAGTAAGCTTAAAGGTGGTTTGGAAAGAGTTTAAATAAGGGCTCACAAAGCTGAAAGATCAGTTTAAGTGTCTGGAACAAGGCATGGAAAATAAGGTACATGGGAAGTTCAGATAAAAACATGGGATATATGTGACTTATAATTTAAAAAAAGTCTAACATTTATGCTATTTGAGTTCAGAAAAGAAAGTACAGGAAGATTATAACAAGTGTGATATTGCAGAAATTATTAGCAAAAACTTAATCAGTGCTGAAGAAAACTGAAAGGACAATCCAGGATATCCTATGACCTGAAGAAGGATAAATATAAAGAAAACTATAAAAGAAAATCACAAAAGATTCTTCATCATAGCATAAGCTAAAACTATAAAAAAGAGAAAAAGTTTAAGACCACCCAGAAGATGAAGAAATCATTGCTTTCAAAGAAGTGAAAGAAACAATGGTAGCCAGAATCATTATCTTTAAATTGATGAAAAGAAAGAAAATAACAAACAACAACAAACCCTACTAAATTAGAATTTTATACCCAGATCATGTATCCTTCAGAAATGAATATAAATTAGAATTTTAAAAACTGAGATTAGTCATTAGCAACAGACCAATTTTATGAAATAGTGAAAGATTTATTTGAGGAGAATAAAAATTAACTCAGAAACAAATAGAAAAAACTCAGAGTAAGAGAAATGACAAAAATAAATGTGTGTGCACCTAAATATATCAAATCCACAGAGAAATAATATATTTTGTTTTTATATATATTTATATTAGAATACATGTTGCAACAATAATACAAAAAGAAATCAATGGGTAAATTAAGATATAGTATTCTAGACATCTTACATTTTCTACATAATAAATGTATTGGGGTAATTTAAAAAAAGACATTGTGAAGTATAATTATCAGACTATCCAGGGGCAGAATAGGTAGATTAATGAAAATATTTTATTAGTGCAAAATAACGAAATAAAGAAAATTAACTAATGTTGAACAGTTGGAATAAATAGCAAATAAAGAGTAGAGAGTCAATATAAACTCAAATGTATCAGCAATTGCATTACTTGCAGATGGACTAAAATAAACCATTATAAAACAAAGATGTGAAATGATTAAAAAAAAAGTTCAACCAAATCATAGGCCATCAAAATACCCACATGCCCTTTACAGATTACAGAGAAGTTGAAAGTATAAACATGTATCTTGTCAATACCACTCAAAGTAAAACTGATGTAGCTATAGTAACAGAAAACGAAATAAGCAGGCAAGTACCTCTACTAGAGGTAAAGAAAAGATTTTCTAAGGATAAAAGGTCTAGTACATCAGGAAAACTTACCAACTTTAATTTTATATCCATGTGGTAACTTTGCTTCAATATATATGAAGCAAAGGAAAACTGACAAAAAGAGAAGGGAAATGCACACATCAGCAGTCACAGCAAAATATTTTATCATACTTCTCTCAGTAATAATACTAGAGACCTTTTAAGTAGTACATAATAATATTTTGACAATGATATTTTTAATAAGTAGACAAAATATCAGTAAGCGTATAGAAAGTTTTGCAAGGAAATTAACATTCATAATCTGATTTATTTAGAACACTGCCTTCAAAAGTGACAGAATTTGTATTATTTCAAGTGCACATAGAATACGACGTACTGAACAGACTGTATTTAAATCAACATGGGTATAGGCTCAACAATATTTATTTATTTATTTAATGTAGTAGGGATTAATCCAAGGGCATTTTACCACCAAGGAAAATCCCAGTCCTTTTTATTATTTTTTATTTTAGTACAGGGCCTTCCTAACTTGCTGAAGCTGGCCTTGAACTGTAGTCCTCCTGCCTCAGCCTCTAGAGTCACTAGGATTAAAGGTCAGTGACACCACAATCAGTAATATGCAACAAATTTAAGAGATTTTAAATTATGATGCATTCTTTGACCTCATTGCTATTAGATTAGAAATCAATTTTTAAAACAATACACTTCAATAAATGGATATTTTTTCTTAATCTATTAGTAGGTATCTACATAAAAACCTACAGCAACTATCATAATTATTATCAAACATGAAATCTTTGCTCCATAATATTAGGAAAACAATGTCTCTTCTGTTCAACATCTAGCCAGCATAATAAGCAAGAAAAATGAATAAAAGACATAAGGATTAGAGAGAAAAATGACATTATTTGTAGATAATGTAACTCTCTTGATATAAAAACCCAAAGGTGTGTACAGTAAAATATTTATGGCTTATAAATGAATTTTATCAAGTGAGCGAGGTAAATGGTCAATATAAAAATTCAGTTGTATTCCTGCATACCACAAGACACAATTAGAAAATGAAATTTTAACAATACAGATACAGCCATGCATGGGGGCTCATACCTGTGATCCCAGGACTTCAGAAGCTGAGACAGGAGAATTGTGAATTCAAAGCCAGACTCAGCAATGGAGAGGCACTAAGCAACTCAGTGAGACCCTGTCTCTAAATAAAATACAAAATAGGGCTGAGGGTGTAGCTCAGTGTTCAAGTGCTTCTGAGTTTAATCCCCAGTACCAAAATAAATAAATAAATAAATAAATACAAATACAATTTGCAACAGCATTAAAAAAAAGCACCAAATACAAAGAGAAGATACACAAAATATGTGGAAAACCTCTATGTGTAAAACGGAAAAACATTATTGATAGAAAGAAAGACTATAAAAACTGCAAGTGAAAGGATTTACCATGTTTATAAACATAATATAATGTTGAAAAGATAGCATTTCTCCTCCAAACAATATATAGATTCAATCAAAATTCTCACAGATATTTTTAAATATGGAAGTCAGCAAGATAATTTTAAAATCCATATGTAAATGCAAAGGAATAAGAATAACCAAGATCATTTTGAAGAAGAATAAAATCAAAAGATTTACATTACCAGAAATCAAGACTCAATATAAAGTATAGTAATTAAGATAGTGTGTTATATAAAGAAGATTAAAGAAGAGTTAAAGAAAAATCAACACAAATATAGTCACTTGGTTTATGACAAAATGACATATAATGTTGAAAGAACTGCCTTCTTAATTAAAAGTACTGAGCCAACTGGTTACAGATAAGGATAAAATTATAATTGACTCCCACTTTATGGCATACACAAAAATAAATGCAGGTGCTTTGTAAATGTAAAACTAACTTTATGGTAAGTAAAGTCATCTTTAGCAGAACATAAAATGCACTAACCACAAAGACTACATTAAAATTAAACTTTATGTTTATCCAAAGCACTACTAAGAAAGGGAAAAGGCAAGACGTAGACAAAAAAAAAATAGTCACAACATATATTTCACAAAAAGACACATATCCTGCATACACCAAGTATTACACAACCCCAAAGATCCTGATCAGACACTTCACAAGAGCTGACATATCCAGTGGCCAATAAGCCAGAAAAGTGCCCAAATTTCATTAGCTGCCAGAGGAGGGTAAATCAATATTAAAATAAGGTTAGTCATATAAAAAACAAAATTACCCCAAGAGTGACAACAGCAAACCCTAGTGAGGATCTAAAGCAATATGAGACACCACTCAAGCATTAAACTGTACAACTACTGAAAAAAATTCTTAAAATCTACCTGAGATGAACATAGGTATAATTTATTGCCTCTCACTTCCACTCCTCTGTATATTTAACAGAAATGTGTACTCATTTGTCCAAAACACATTTTAAAATATCTATAGTAGCAAATAGTCAGAAACAATTCATCCTTCCAAAGTAGGGATAAATGAATTTTGATTTATTCATGGGATGAAATATTCTACAGCAATGAAAAATCAATGATTTATAGGGATAAATAAGAATTACTTATATGCTAATAATGAGCTATCTTATTGATATCATTGGAGTACACAGATACATCCACTTTGTCAAAATATTGTATTTTATGCATGCTCTCATTTGTGCATTTTGAAATTTGGTTTTTTCCCAGGGAAAATTTTAATTAATACAAATAAATTATATGGAAAATAAAGATATAGTTTAGAGGAAAAGTTTTAACTTCATCTTCACTGAATTGCAATACTAATCAAAAAATTATTTTATAGTTGTGGGTTCTATACTGATTTTTTTGAGACTTTAGTCTTTGGTTTTACATGCTAAGTGAAGTTAGCCAATCCCAAAAAAATAAATGCCAAATGTTTTATTTGATATAAGGAGGCTGATTTCATAGTGGGATAGGGAGGTCAAGCATGGGAGAAACAGATGAACTATAGATAGGGCAGAGGGGTTGGAGGGAAAGGGAGAGGGCATGGGGTTATTCATGATGGTGGAATGTGATGATCATTACTATCCAAAGTACATGTGTAAAGACATGAATTGGTGTGAATATATTATGTATGCAACCAGAGATATGAAAAATTGTGCTCTATAGATGCAATAAGAATTACCATGCATTCTGCTGTCATATATAAATAAAAAATTACATAAAAATAAAAAATATAATACAGAAAGTAAAAAATAATAATAATAGCTCTGTATCAAAGTAAAAAAAAAGAACTTCTGTTCATAATAATAATTCAAATAAAATCCATTATACATTACCATAGACTATTATGTCTTAGATTTTTATATACTTGTACATTTTTCCCTAAAGCTTCAAAATATATATTTAGAAGGAATTGTCATCTTGTGTCCTTGCTACCTGTCTACAAAGTATATAGGGGAAGATACTATCCATTTCACAAGACAGACACAGTGAACCAAAAACTATGACCAAAACTCACTTGTATTTTTACTGAAAGAGTGTGATTGATTGATTGATTGGACACTTATTTTGTGACCTTATCAACTCAGACAGAATTTCTGCTTTGCCCCAATCTACCAAACACAGACTCTTCTAGTCAGCCTGAGGGACTGGTTTTTTAGCATTACCTCTATGGAGAATTCTATGAATATTTGTTCCAGACACAAGAATGCTGTGAATGGCTGTCCATATTTCTCTCCAGAACTGTTTTTAAAAAGCTTCTTCAATTCTTCTGATTACATCAGGTGGATAGCCTGAATGACATGCTAATTGGCATTCATACCTTTACTTGTTCACCAGCAGGACAGTTAAATTTCCTTCAGAGAGTGAGAGGTTATGCTCTTTCCCTAAATGCTGAATTCTTACAGCTCTATCAGTGGGAACAAGAGGTAGACGGCTTCTTGTTCTTCAAGAAATTGAAGTGTGTGACATCCATATTGAACTGTAATGCATATATACGTAACTAGCAACAATTAGTCAGTAGATCTACTGAGCATCCTGATGGTAATAGTTTGATCCTCCTTGAAACAGAAGAGTTGAGACATTTTTTTTAAATAATCAGTGGAACTGATTTGCTTACCTCAAATAGATCATGTTAGTCTAATTATGCTACAGGTGACTCATAAAAATCCACTTCTCTAGTGTGTAGTTATGTCCAGGCATGATGTACATCTATAATTCTAAATAAAATCCTTTAAATAAATAAAATCAATAAAATCCTTTAAAAGTTTAATAATTTTAAAAGTTTTATAAAAGTTTTATAATTATTTGATCTCAAGATGGAGGCTCTCATTTTTTCACAGCTTTTTGAACCACACCATTAACTCAATTCTTTTCTCTCCAATTATAGACACCAAAGCCAGAATTGAAATGTTACCTTAGTATGATGGCTTTTGTGAAATCCCATGTGAGTTTAATCAAATTCACTTCTAATTCCAATCTAGCATGTTAATCTAACTATTTTCTAAATAGCATCAATTGTGAGACAGGAGTTATAAATGAGCACACAAACTGAGAGCCTAAGAACTTTGACTACCTGGTTCACTTATGCCCTTGCTTCATGTCTATGAAGGGAATAGATACATCTGACTTCCTTCCTGGCCATGCTACCTGATCCCCCCAAGTCAGTCTCTGTAAAACTCATGTTACTGTTATTTTTAGAAGTGTTTCTTGTGGTGTGTTTTTAAACTTGCGTCCAAAGTTCACAGCTGAAGATCATGGTGAAATAGCTTCACCCAGACTCTCACCTTTGCCTTTCATGGCTACCTGATGTTAGTTTCGCCAGTTGGAGGAAATCTTTTTATTTGCATACACACACACACACACACACACACACACACTCACTCACTCGCCCACACACATACGTGTGCCTTTGCAGGATGTAGCTAGTTGGATGTAAAAAAATATTCAAACAGATTAAATTTGACTGCTTAGCTATTTAAATGTGCTATGGTTCCACATAAGTCTATTATTTTAAGATGGAGAATAAAATGTTCTGTGAGAAACCTTAACTAAAACTTGAATGGAATTTCCAAGTTTTTCTGCTCTTGATAATTATGAGAGTTTGATGTTGTAGAAATTCCAGATTTGCCACACACGAAGAAGAATGTGGCCTGGGAATTAATGACTAAATCTTTGAGGTTTCCAGTTCTTAGACCTTCAATTATTATTCACAAAATCTATTACTGCAGACAATATATATATAAACAGCAAAATAGTGTGACAGATCTTCCTCCCCACAAATTTTAAAAGCATATCACTAATGACAGAAATAACTCTATATACTTAAAATACTTTTTTTGGAGAAATCTCATAACCACTATGATGAAGAAATGAATTATTTGTTAGGATTTGCTTCTGAAGTTTGTAAAATGGCTTCTGAAAAATATTCCAAGACCAATATAAAGTACTAGAGGTAAATTAATTTTTTTGTTACCCAAATTCTTGTTGGTCCTAAATTAACTTCTGATTCACTTAGATATTGCAGTTTTCCTCACCTATGGGACTTGAATATTGATTTTCATTTTAAAGTTTTAATTGAATGATGTTCCAAGTTATAAAAAACATAAACTCTGAGTATTTGGAATTAAAGAGAGTTGAGAAGAGTTGCTTTTAGAAAGAGCAAAGAGGACAAGTGAACAATTTAAAAATGGAATGAATGGAATTTAAAAATGCAAATGAGTGAATCATATTTTTCACAGAAGCCAGATGTCCACTTGCTTCTATGTTACAAATCAGTATAAAGGCTTATTTATAAGGAAAGGTTTACACAATAAAAACAAAATGATGTATTTAGAAAAACAGTCTATTGATCCATCTGGTTTCAATGTCTATATAAGACAGAAGGGGGGGGAAATGGCATTTTGGTTAACTCTACCTCTATTGCAAAGACCAGAGTTTCTTATCTTCCTTCCAATTGACAGGGAATATGCACTCCTTTGCATACACAATTTCTTTGTCTATATGCTTCATAAGCATTTTCTGTAAAGAGGGCCCATTGCTTTTGGAAGGGTTATTTTTTTTCCAACAAGTTCAGAGTCATGGCTCTTCTAGGCCAAATATCTACATTATGAAATATTGTTCATAATTTCTTTTGGATAGATTTTAGCTAAAGATCTAAGTATGATATTTTCAAGAAGTCAAACAACCTTCAAATATTTTTTTCTTAGAATAGTCCAACAGGGTAAATGCACTAGAAAATAATACCTTTGGGGAGTAGGAAGAAGCAGAAATGAAAAAAGAACTGAATTGATTATAATTGTAAAGGTAATCATTTATCCTCAGAATTTATCATTCAAAATGCCACAAACACTAGGCAAACAGCAATATTAAAATCACATTAATAATATTAACTATTCTTACATTTGTTTGGCTAAGGTTTGAGTATTTTTCTTACCATGATTGTTTATCTGTATTTGATCCAGTCTACCAAATGAATAAACTGAAAATTGACACTAGCAATGGAAAAGCCATTTTGAGTTGCTGAGTGGTTGGTTGGTTTGTTTCTTTTAATGAGTGCATTATATTTATAGATAATAGAAGACAAAGAGAGTAGAGGAAGAGGATCAGGGAAAGAGGAAGAGGATTAGAAGAGAGAAGGGAAAGAAGAAGTACTGGATATTGAATTGCTGAATTTAAACAGTATATCACTTGAAACTTTGTTTAATGGAAGGATCTTAGAACAGAAATGCATGCATCCTAAGAATGCTTAAAATTATTCAAAGCTGGCCAAACTATATGCTAAGGATCCTACTTCTTGTACTTTTTATTTGAATATTCTCTTAAAAACTTCTATTTCAAATCCTCTAATGTATTATCATCATTGCAATTTCACTTCTCTATTTTTCTTAAAACAAAAAAAGGTTTACACAGTATAGAAGGAGTGGAGAATTATCAATAACTGAGGAAATGTGGGTTGAAGATAGACAACACATACAAGTAAGGCTCCTTCTCACCCACACACATAATCCACTAGGGACTGTTATCTGATCAAAATCAAGAATATTTTCCAGCTCACTTCACCTGATTTAGTTTAACCTTTTGCTTTATATAAATAGAACATGTTTTACTAAATAAAAATATTAAACAAGAAGGCTAAATGACACTCTTTAAGTCACTTTATTTCTAAGATCCTTTTTTGCTTTTTTCGTTGGGATATTAAACCATCCTGTCTTGCCTTCTGTATTTATACATAATTTTCAGAATTGGGAAATATAATGAATTCTGTACATGGCCAAATCTGGGTAGTATTGGTCTAAAGTTCCAGCATAGTTGGAACTTTAACACTGTAGAAGATAAGTGAAAGAAGAAACCCACTGTTCACCAAACTTTCTGACAGTAACTAGTTAGTTTATACAGGGAACAGGAGCTCAACAAATGCTTCCCTAAATAGGGGAGTAATATTTACTCATATTATATATAGAAAACATTAATTCTATATTAGCTCTCATTGGTGAGGATATAATCTTATTTGGTCAGGAAATGAATTTGACACCCACATTGTATCTATTTTATGAAACCAATATGCCCTGTCATATGCCTTGGGCTTATAAGGAGGAAACCAACTAAATCCTTGATTCTTACAATGTGGCTATAGATCAGCTGCATCAGCCTCATCCTTGAACTTGTTCAAAAGCAAATCCTCCCATCCACCCCAAGAGCCAACCAAATCATTATCTTCAACTTATCAAGATCTAAGAGACTCACATACAGATAAAATTCAAGAATCACTGGTCTAGATCAGAAATTCTCAAAGGGTGATCAACCAGCTGTATCAGCAGCATTTGAAAATTTATTAAAAAAAATATGACATTTCATTCCCCCTATGCAGCCCTACTACATTTTAGCAGGTTGTTCAGGAAGTTCTTAACCACCTTACACTTTGACAACCACTGACCTGGATCATTAGATTTTGATTTTGTTTCAGATATTTTCTATGCACCAAATCATCCTGTTATCTGCTTATTTTTCACACCCATTAGAGTGATTAATTATATAACACATTGTATATCAGGAAAAAAATGCTTTGGCTGTTGAAAAGTTCTAGAATTTTCTCAAATATTTGAGAATAAATTTCCCAGCTTAGGCTTATTAGTATGCCTGTCTCTCTCCTGTTATCTCCTAAAATTCTCATAACTACATTGACTTACTTCTTCTTTTCTTTTTCATGCAAACAAACAAAAAAAATAGAGGTACTAAATGAGTGGAGAATAGTCATGACATTAGCTACCCATTTGTATTTAGTATTTCCTGTTAGCCTCTTTGTTCCCTATGTAATATAAAAAAGACAAGAAAGAAAAGCCATTAGCAAAACCAATTGGTAGAAAGAGAACTTCACAATAATATATATTTTTGAAGCCAGAAAAGAAAGAATAAATATTTCAAAGGCAAGTGTTTCTTAAAAACTACAAATTAACTCTGAGCCATATTGCATCAATCTTCAGTCTATTGGCAAGAAGTTGAAATGGTCCCATCTTTAACATCAATCTGGTTCAGTGATCATCTCCTGTATGGGGCTTTCCTGTCTCTCTGAGGCAAAGTTAGCAGTAACTCCTCCAATATCTTATAAACATGATGGCATATATTTATTCTTGCCTTACCTGTGGCTTATTTCTTCATTCATTACACAATCAATACTTTATCTCAGTGATCTCTGAGTTACCAATAGCAAGCACAATCATGCACTTTAGTCAAGACTCAACAAATAATTTTGGGTGAACAAATGAGTAAATGAATAAAATTATTACAGTAAATACAACATACTCTTTTGGAGACAAAGAGCTTAAAAATGAAAAAAAAATATCAGAAATAATCTTATATTACTTCTTATGTTACCAGTGCTAGGATCTTGTTTACGTTGCATCTATCTGGGAATTTTTGACAACTATAGTTGTAACAAAATCATCATCTTACCATCCCTCGGATATAATAAACCCATTTTTTCTTAGCTAATGAAAAAACACAAAGCCCTTATTAAATGGCATACTCAAATGTATATAGCATGTTATTTGAAATACCAGAGAAACATCTTCATTTTTTTCCATTGCCCTATACTGCCATTCGAAAGACCATTGAAGAACCTACAAATTATATGCCTTTCACACTTAAATAATTGTGAAAAATTATATTGTGTTTCACCTGAGTAATTGCCTTGGTCTATACATTTGCCATCCATAAAAAGAATATTTCTCGTCCTGCTTCACCATTTTTAAGCTTTACCCTTCTTAGTATTTGAAATAATTGTTTGTTGTTATTGTTGTTGTTTTTCCTGTTTCAGGATATCTTTGAAAAATTTCAAGAACCCATTCCATCTTACAACACCTATTCCTCTTCCAATTCCCATGCTTGAGTCCTCTTGGTGCTAAAGAAGTTGTGTAACCATGTCAAAGAGAAGAGACAGCTTAGCCTTCTATGAAGAATCCCTTTCCTTGCTTGGGTCCTAGGCAAGCATGTAACCATTGGGTAACCTTTAGCTCCAGACCAATCAGCCTATTGTCCAGTGACTTCTTTTTCTTGGATGTAGCAAAGAAGGGTTCTGACTTTGAATATTTGAAGTGGGACATCAGAAATTTGCCATGCAGAAAACCCCAAAGATCTCTGGAGTCAGAGAATCAATATCTTGAACAATACTATACCTTTACCCAGCAATTAACTCCCTCCACACTTTAGCTGTCAAAACATATTTGAGTTGCAGAAGACCACTCAAGTGTCAAGTTTGAAGAAATGTAGATAAGGGTAGGGAAAAGAGAAAAGTGGCCACTGAGAAAAAATTTTGTGTATACAAACTCATCCTCATGAATATAATTAGTCACTAATTTGACTACATACTTTTTTGTTTAGTTTCTGACTTAGACCTTCTTAGTTAGAACATTTGTATAATTCTTCTATACAGGTGATAAAATCAGTTCAAGAAAAAACATCCTTGGGGCTGGTAAAATGTTGCAGAGTAAATATATGCAAAATGCTTCTCATTAAGCTAAGAGATAATGCAGTCTCTACGTGTGTAAAACCCCTTGTTCTGAAACTAAACATGTGGTTTGGAAATACTGGAAGGCAATATATATTTCTCTCAAGCTTTCCCCAACTACATATACTGCAAAATGACTGCAGAGATGTCATGCCAAAGTCATAATAATTTCTTAACCATGTGAAAGAAGATATGGGGGAAAATGAATATTTAAAAATGCCTTGAATCTCAACGCTGGAAAACACTGATTTATAACAAATTCCTAGCAAAAAAAAAAGTCTGATATAAAAAGATTAATTTTTAAATTTCTGTTAAAGTATATAATTCTTTCAAATTATGAAAATATAATTCTTAAAATAAGAGATCTAGAATATATAACCATATAAATCTTTGGTTCCACAAAATATGTTGATGATTATTCAAGTTCTTATTCAAAATGAAACGATGACACTGAAATATGGAGGGAAAAAAATTCTGCAACATTGAGAAGAACATTCCCACTGCAAGATCTGACTCCATCTTTTCCCCTTTTCCTGTTTTTGGTGTTTTTGGTTTTGTTTTTGCCTTAAATTCTGATACTAATTTATTCTTACTGGTATAAAAATACTGTTTGCCATACCCATGTTCAATTAGAAGAAAAAAAAATTGAAAAATGTAACTGCTAACTAAAGAGCTTTGTGTGCTAAATTCAATTCAGGTTTAATTTGTGAACGGAAATGTTTCAACATGTATCTGCTTAAGGATCTGTGATCTACTCACTAACGAACAGTCTGGGATATAAGAAGGAACATGAACCTGCTGTGAGTTTTTAAGCTAAAACTTATAGAATTTTCATATTTTAAATTTATCTTTTTCTATGATTTTTTATTAGTTTTATATTCTTTTCATTATTCTATGAATTCTCATTCCTCTCTCCAGGAAAATCAGATTTCAGGAGTTTTCACACAGTCAAAACCTTCCAACATGTAATTTATAGTAGAGGACTCAATCCAGAAACACATCTAAATTCTGTTCAGTTACAATATCTCTTTTCTTAAATGTTCTCACATATAAAATCACTGTATTCATCCTTACATATTATCTCCACCATAAAAATATCAGTGCACTTTCAGAAAGGTTTTTACTCTTGCAAAATTATTAAAATGTCTATCTGAAAACCAATGGTAGCTTTGGTGACATAATTACTCTAATTTTTCAAAGCCAGACATTCATAAATGTGTAGCTGTGTCTTGTTCTGGTGGTAAAGTTCAGGATTTGTTAATTGGTGCAATCAGACTGCAATGGTCCCAAGGCTGCCGCAGCAGTATGCTCACCTACACTAAAGTACAGCTAGGTCCATGGTGAGAAACACTCATTTAACAGTAACAACTGAGAAATTGTGTTGCTAAATAATAAATTTGCATAGGCAGTTGTCTGTGGATTGTCTGTACTCTATCCACACAATGAAAAGCAGAAACATATAGGATCTTACTTCTTTTCCCTCTGAAGGACAAAACAAATCACAGAGAATAGAATCAGAAAACACAGGAGCCCTCTCTTCAACCCACATAAGCTTATTATGGGGTTATAAGAATTATATCAATAAAGTGGTGCTGCACTGAAATAAAAACTTTTCATTTAAAAGTAAAAAATTATAGTGGCTAGTAATAGAAATAAACACTTTGAAAGCCAGTGTTAATTTTCTGACTTCAAAGTTCATGAAAGCATTTGCAAATAGCATTCTTAATATGTGCATTCCATATTTCAAAAATTATATTATAAAGAGGGCATGATGCATATATTCAATTATTTCTTATAGCAGAAGAGAACTTTATCATTTTACCTACTTTTCTACCAAAAACTAGGAATCTTTAGTAGCCTTCCTTCTATTGTATTTGTATTAATAAAGATTTTGGAAGAATATCATTGCTGTATTTACATATGTACAACTTGAGGTGTATGGGAAAAGCAAGCAATCAGCAGCTTCAATTTACAATCTTAAGAATCTTCCTGTATTCTTATTATCCTGCGATTGTGTTCAGAGCTTAAGAATTTAAAATGGGGGGGGGGGGAGAAAAACCTTACACTAGCAATCACCATTTTTCTTGTAATCAAGTCTACACTTCTCTTCATACTCTTTTGCTGGATTGCTTTTATCTGTTTATTGTTGTTGCTAAACAAGGTGAGAGTTTAGGCGACATTTTTCAATGATGACTTTTTTCACAATAACAAAATCTTAAATGCAGTCTCTCTTTTCCTCCTGCTATGTGCTATCAAATCCATCTTTGTATGGGAGGCACAAGCTAAAATGAGTAAATTGCCCTTAGTAGGTAGTACTCTTTTCTTGACACTAGGAAGTAAATTGTCAAAGAGTTACACGGGGTTTTAGCTGCATGATTCCCATTGACTTTAATGGGAGTTGCAAGGAAAACACCCCATGCAAAGCTTAGAAAAGTAGGGGTTAGTTTTCTTTATGGTCTCCACTGTATTTTGTACCCTCTATCCTTGAACACTCCGCACACACTTCTTTTTTCTCCCTTTTCTTTGTACCTTATCCCTCAAAGGATATGAATCTTAGGCCTTTTCATTTCATTGTCCTTGTACCTAGCTAGTCAACACACTCCACCTTCAACACTAATTCCACAGTGTTTCAATTAAACATCTCATTCTCAACTCTCACAACCCTAAGGCACTTACTGCCATCCAGTTTATGTGAATAGAGAGAAAAAAATTGCTTTATATTTTTATAAAATATCATTATAATATTAACATGATGTTTTTGAAACTTGTACTATATTTCAAGTAATATGAAAATTGCCTAAGTTATATTATTTGGTACTTCTTTAAAATGTCCACTAATAGTATCACTCTCATAATTATTTAACTCAAGTATTTTTATTATATCCTGAAAGTTTGTATAGAGCACAAATATAAATATACCAGGCATTGCAACACAGTTACTAGAACCTATCAAGCAGCAGTTAGCTACAGTGCTTCATAGGACAACTGGTGAACAACATAATAGATACCATGTTGGCTCCTGGCAGAATGGGTACATGATTCCATCATGTCTGAGGAATGAAGGACACCCTTGTCTGTTTGATGGGTACAGCAATACCACAATTGCCCGATGTCACTCTTCTATAACGCATTATAACACACACACACACACACACACACACACACCCTATGGGATTGTTCTAATTCTCTAGCAAGTTTTGATTATGCAGAGAGCCAAACTAGGCTAGCTTTGAGCTAGATTTTTATGAGTGTTTGGTTCTGTATAGAATGCACAAAAGGCCCAATCTTTCTGCCTACCACTTTTTTCATTACTGTGGCATTAATTACAAAGTAAGATGCCAAGTAATTGGCAAGGGAACACTACTTGCTTATTTATCAGATACTTTTATCCTATGCTTCTGGCTTCTCTCCTTTACTGCACTTTTATAATAGATTACCAGGGTAGCAATGCAAGGAGTAAAGGGTCTTTCCTTTGCACATTTATAACTCAACTTACCTTGAGTTCTTTGTCTTATTTCAAATCATACCAGTAGAAAGGATTTGCACTCGGCCAATATATTAATCAACACACCATAAACAAACACGTCGAAGTCTAAAACAAAGCAAAGAGTATATTCTGCAAATTCTCCAAGTTCATTCTTGTACCTATGGATTCATTCTTTCTATGAAACACTGTGGGAGCGTGCCATAAAATACCAGACGTATCAAGCAAACATCCTGAAATCGTCTCAGCCCCCAGGGTACCTCAAAAACAGACAAGGAGGTATTTTTTTTCCAATTTGTTGTCCTTTTTGCCCCCAGTTATTATCAATTACTACTGTTCTATATCTATGTTGATCATGACAAAAGATATGTTTTTCATAAAATAACACATTTGGACATAATAACGAGAACCTTGGTTCCCATCTTCCCGGTTGCGGAATAGCACGTCTCGTGCTGTACAGGCGCAGTTGGCTGTCCAAGGACCCTGATGCCAAATTGCGGAGGATATTCTTGTCGCTGTGACAAATTGCTTGCTGGTGGGCTGTGCAGAGTGTTGTTCTGGCAGCATCAGAGTTGTCTACGTGTCTGTCACTTGGTGAGGCTGCTTCAGTGCTAGGTGATTCCACCTCACTCCCCACCCCTTTTCTTTTCCTTCAATACATTTTTCAGACTTACCTTTGCTTCCCAGTGAATGGGGGCCTTAGCACTCACTTGACAGTGAGCCTATGGAAATGTCTCCCAAGCTCTCCGTACAGGTATCTGTAGGGTGAGAGAAGGATTTTTTCACAGTGCCATACTTGTTTTCCATACAAACCTACAGGCTGCCATTATAGCCACCCACATTCCGGTTGGCAAGGCACTTCTACAGCGAGTGCCTTAATGAATCCAGACAAAACTGCACAGCGTTTCTGACACAGGAAAAATCATGCATTTTAATGATATTGCAGGGTAATTTACTTCTTTCGTCTGTAAAATATTAATGGTCAATGTTATCTGATGACATTTCAGCACAGAGATTACTCTGCATTTTATCCGGTGCTTATTTTTAAGCATGAAGATGTTTCTTTTTTTATAAAATCCTCATAAATATGTCTCTTCAGTGAGGATCTGTTAACAAAGAAAAATAAAAGCAAAAACATAAATGAGTAGACAATGTTCAGTAAACAAATTAGCGTGTAAACATACCACAGGCAATCCCAACAGTGTTGACTACCTATGAAGGTATATAATTTAATGCCTCCAGATAATTTGTGGGTAAAGTCTAGCCAGCTGACATTTTGAGATAAATAATAAATAATACTCATTTCATTACTGAGTTTATAATTAAGTATAAACATAAAGGCACTTTTAAAATTATAACTTTGAGAGAGAGAGAGCATTTTAAAATTGTTTTGTGAAACTGAAAAAGAAAATATAATGAATGCAAAGAATATAGGAGCCGTTTTTATTACATAGAACTGCAGGAAATTTTCTCCATCAAACATATTCTGCTGTACTGGTGTACAATTTAAGACTAGAGAATGTATAAAAGAAGCTAATGGATTTTTTTTTCTCAAAAGATAATATACAAAGGAATATTTCTAAAAGGAAATGAACAGGCTTTTAACCTTGTGAAGAAATGTTTGTTTTTGCTCCTCTCATATATAAATGTACTTATCGGTATTACTGTCCAAACTGTAGCCTTGAATTAAGTGGACTGTAAAGCTACCCTAAATACTTTAATATAAAGATAATAGATAAGATTGTTTTCAAAGAAATATATTTTAATTTCAAACACACACACACACACACACACACCACATAGTGGAACTTTGAACAAGACTAAAAGATATTTTAGCAGTTCAACTCTTAGAGCACATAGGTAAAATTTTTAGTCCAGGGCGATGTTTGGATTAGCTTATTTTTCATCTTGACTACAGATACAACATAAGTCAGCCCTGGTTCTGGACTCATAATTAGGTTTTGGCTTAAATGTGATACTAAGTACAGGATATTTCTAAAACTAAATTTATCAAATCATCCTTCCCCTGACACTTATGTGTTTTGTTTTATTCTCTAAACCCTGGAAGCACAAATTCTCTAACTTTCATCACTTAGTAGCATCTAGTATGAGGTTATTGATCCTAAAATTGCTAGGGTTTTCTAAGAAAGCTGCTTGTTGGTTCTGCCCTGTTGTCACTGAAGTGGTTAAAGCTTTGTTTGTTTGTTTTGTTCTGAATGGCTCTTAATGGATTAAGCTTTAGGCTTTCACCAAAACAGTCACTGATTGTTAAAGTAGCAGGGAATAAACTAACCACAGGGTGTGTGTGTGTGTGTGTGTGTGTGTACTGCCAGAGCAAAGTAAATTATAATTTTTTTTTAAGTTTTGAAACTAAGCTACTATAAATGTGTTAAAGTATTTCTTACCACATATCTTTAAGAAGTCTCTTCTCTGTAAATTGCCACAAATTATGTTAACGGATACCTACTATGGATTCACTATATTTAATCAAGAATAATTGAATTAAACTTATAATGACCCACAGCTATTGAGATAGATAATATTAATTACAGATGCAAGACCACATTTTACTATGAAATTAACATGCCATTGTGTTTGGATTCTAGAAATGCTTTTCATAATTTTACCAATAATATTCAAAGTAATTATTTCATTTTTATAAACCTTTAAAGCCATCACTGGGACATTAAGAGACATATATGCCCCTGTCTTCACAATATTGTGCTCTGGTTTTGGACTCATAATTAGGTTTTGGCTTAAATGTGATACTAAGTACAGGATTAATGAGCTGACGAGTAAAGAAACACCCATATCTGGAGAAACAGATGGAAATGCATGAATTTATAGGACTATTTAATACAGTGCCAGCTCCTCTACATGAGGAAGTCCTTGTTCAAGGTCTCAATACCAATGCATGGTGACTGCAATTGCTAAACACTACAATCAACCAGTGATACTCCATTGTGTAACTCTGCTAATGTGCATATGGAAAGAGTGACCAGACTGTGTTCAAGTCACTCTTTCCAGATCTCCAGGAATGGTGTACAGGGCCATTCTTGAGTGTCCCCTACCCACTGGTATTGTTGGTGTGTACATCTGGCAGAGCATTGCTAACTCCTCTTGGATATGCTGGAGAGGACATACATTTTCTTTTCAATGGGAAAATCATGAAGTCTAGAAGAAATGGACTGAAAAAATAATGGCCTTACTTTAGCTCTAAATAACAGAAGATTCATTCATTAATATCACAGGGATGATAATCCTTTGGAAATTTTTCAACTGTTCCAGAGAGATGCCGCACAGCCTCTGGGCCTTTCTGAATGCCATACAAGCAATATTAACTTTGGAAGTAAATAAAATTAAGTTACTATAAACATAGAAATTAAAAGCCCTCCAGTGAACCTTTGGATTCTTTAGGAAATCAATATCGTGCTTCATACTTGTACATAAAAGTGCAAATGAACAGTTTGTTTTACTCCTTGTGACATTAGGTCAATCCACTAATTTCACATATAAAAGAACAGCAAAAGTTCTCCTCTTTCTCATAAGTATTGCACATAAAAGACCTAAAACCTTGAAGGAATTTTCTAATTTCCATCTTATACTCATGATAAATACAATAAATTGAATTGAAAAAAAAGGGCTATATTAAAATACATAAGCTTCAAATGAGGGTACATTTAGCATATGGAGAGGGCGATCAATTCCTCCATATGCCTGTGTGATCTTTGTAATTTTCAGAATTCCATTCAAAGTGCTGATATTCTGATGACAGAAGTAACTGCCACTGTAACTCCAGAGCCTAGCATTAAGAGAAGGGATTTCAATGAGTGCAATAAAAAGAAGGCAATTTTTCCCTTTGCATGTAATATTCTAAAATTAAGGTGGGGAAAGTGTTATAAAACCTAGATGAATACTCTTAGTGAATGACTAATTTGCTAATTGTGTGACACCCCAAAAGCCAAATGTAGTTAATATTTATATAAGAAAAGATGGTGCAGTTATAAAAAGTAAGGTCACTGTGACATAATCCTTTCCTGAGACATTGTACCAAAATGAAGAAGACAGGGGGTGATCATGAAGAAGACATGTTTCCCCCTCTTTCTTTCCTTTTAAGATGTGGAATACCTCTAATTGACTCACTTGCACTTTTGTGTCTAACACCTTGTGAAAAGCAAAACAAACAAATCGTGTATACAGAGCTTGGGATCTCTCTTTTGGTTGTGCCTATTTTTCTGATGGTATTTTCCAAAGAGTCCCTCATTTCACTTTCCCTGTTATTGTTTCATTTTTCCTGCTTACACTGTCCTGAACCATATCCTCTTGCACTAATACTTTTTAAGTCTCCTCTTCTATCATTCTTTTGTCATAGAGAGGAGGAGGGGCCTTGGGGAAGGGCATGGCCTAGGATACTCCCTAATCTTCTTCCCTGTTTACAGCACCACCTGCAAAAGAGGAGGTAATTTTCCAGAGTTTGAATGAAAAGCTTTGGCCTCTCCTATAGAATGGGATGCACGAGGCGGAAATAGAGTTTGTTAACCCGGCTGAACCATTAAAAAGATCACACATGACAGAGTGGCTTTAGAAACAGGAATTTAGGCTAGACCAGGTTAACTAAATGGGAACTCACTAAATCGGGTGAACTTTCCTGACCTCCAGACATCCAAAATCCCAAATTTATACAGAACCTTTCAAACAACTGGATTATGAAGACTTTTTGAAAAAAAAAATCATGAAAAGGAAAGACAACTTGGCTCTCCAGCAGTAGTCTCCTGAGAGCAGAACCATGTATGCCTTTTTAAATTAAGTACAAAACCTAGGACTGATTATCAAGGAATTGATTTCAATAGGTTTGGGGTTTATATACTAACTTAGAAAGATGAATCACAATTTTAAAGTATTTTTAAAATTATGATACTCTGTTTATTAAATTCTTACTCAGAATAGAAAGAGGTGCAAAATTGGAAGTAAAATATATAAGAATGGAGGTTAAAAAAATAGGAGTTTAGTCCAAATCTAATAAACTGACCAGTTCATCTTTACACATTGTAGTCCCTACAGAACTTGGGCAAAGATAAAAATGATTACAAAATACATCTGCATTCTGGATAACAGAAATGATCTATGCATATAAATAGATTCTAGTCACTTGAAATAATATTATTTGCAATAAGAATCTTAAATTCACTAATTTAAGATAGATAGATAGACATACAAACTACAGAGAGATCTCATAAGTGAATATAGATGGATAGAGATAGAGATAGAAATTACATAGAAATTTAGAAGTCAATGGGATCACTTTGGAATGGAATCTTATTCTTAGTCCTTAGTCCTTAGATCAACCAAATGTAATAATTGTTATCTGTTTTCTAAGAAATTATGAATCAAGGAATCCTTGTGTTTTATGGTCAGATTTGAACATCATCTTTTAGCATGATGCATGGCCAAAACTCTTCAAATTTTCTTTAAGAAACAGGAAATGGTTATGGATTATAAGATTAATGTCCTGTGGCAGTCCAAATCCAGACTGTGAATTACTTCAGAAGAAATTTTCAGTCACATTTATATTTCTTAAATACTTCACTACTTCCTCATCTCTTGCTGTGGCACCCAGAGGCATGGCTCAGCCCCCTGGATGACCAGCAATATGGGTGTTGAGAATGACTTGCTGTTCTACAAAGAGAAACTACATCCAGTCTAGGTATCATTGCTACTAAATCCATTATTTTTTCCTTGATGAGTTGCAATTTCTATCTCCTCTTTTCATACACTCCAATAGGTTCAAAAGTATAACACACACACCCACCATCCACACACACCACAAAATCAAGTTATTGTTTAAAAACTAAGTAAGTATTGAGCCATATCCCAACACCACCGATCCACCCTGCCCACCCCGCCCAATACTGCCTCTCTGCCTTGTTTCTCACAAGAAAAGCAATGAAAATAATAAGGAAAACATTTTGAAATCGAACAAAAAAATAAGAATTACGGGACCAGAATTGTAGATGACGATACTAATGCAACTGAGCAGTGGCAGTGGCCAGAGATTTCTTTTTTGTGAGACAATTTTTCACATATAAAAAACTCAGCTGAATTGTAATATATGGTGCACAATATTAAAAGCACCTACTATGTGTCAAGCAACAAAGATAAACTAATCAGGATGAACAATTGTACAAAGCTTGAGAGGAGTAGATTTTTCTGTGTGTATGCCCTTTATGTAAATTGCCTTAATCCATTTAAAGTGAAGACATCTCCAATAAAAGGATGTTAGGCATTTTGTACTACTTGACTTTGATAATGTACTTAGAAAAGAATGCCTGGCATATAGTAGAAACTTAAATATTTGTTGAATGAATGAATGGTTATAAGCACTTTTCAAAAACAAAATAAATCATCTGCCACTTCTAATATATTTGGAAAGACATCAACAAATGGCTATTGTAAGGAAGATTGCAGATGCTAGTTAGGATAATCTGTGTGGTAGTTTATTTATTCTACTATAGAATTTTTGTTCAGAACCCCTGGGGGAAAACTTTTGTTGTGATTACCTCTAGGCTGGCAGTCAGTGCCTCTGCTCCAGAACAAGATCTCAAACCAAGCCCACGTCCTCTCTTCACGTCCCTGCCACTTAACCATCCAGTTGTTAACACATTTTAAAATCTGACAGGTTATTTCACTTCCAAAATGATACTAAAAGTCACACATGTCAGAACTCCATTTGATAAGTTGTGTTCGTTTCAAATGTGGTATGTGAGCACTGAATCCTCACTCTTTAAATCCTGCAAAGTGTATCAATAATTATGCCAAATTCATCCAACAGTTGATTGAGGTGTTTTCAGTTTGATATGGGTGTCAAAATGCGAACATTATTCAGATCTTTGCCTGGTATGTTGAATGGAAAAAAAATCCATTCATACATTACAGATTAATTCCTAACATGAAAATTAGGACAAGGTATCTCAGATTCAACACACATTTTCTTTGTGGTTGCAGAGGTGACTTTGCTACCTGACACCCAGTCCCTCCTTATTACACCTAATTATATCTGTCATATCTAAAAGTTCTAAGGATTGAAATTTGTATAATTCTCAGGTAGCAGTTTACAAAGAAGTAGTTTTTGTGACTCTACTTTCTAACCTATTTCGAAAAAAGTAATACTTCTTTAATTATAAATTACACACACACATCTCATGTTCTTCAGGCCTCTCCTGATTTAAATTTATATATTTCCACTGTATTATGAGTGACTAAACTCCAATCAGACACAGTTCAGTAATGGGAACTCTTCACTTGGGCTTCCATTATTTATTTGTGATATTCCTGGTATGTAGTTGAATTTTTGATGGTGTAAACAGAGATAACCAATGAAGAAAATAGCAATAAAATAGTTTTATTTTTAAAGTGTTGCCATGAGTGACCAGTATAAAAATTCAGGAAGAAACTGCTTTTTCTCCAAATCATTGTGAACATAAAGTATCAATTTAGTGAAAAAAAAAAAAAAAACTTCTAATAAAAAAGTTCCAAAATTGAAATAGAGACTATCATTGCATATATTAAATATATTAGTGAGAAGTTTAAGAAAAGTTAACCTTAATTTTATAATCATAAAGATCTATTAAATAGATTATTGGTTAGATATTGTAAATAAATTGATCTCTGGTATAAACACTTTTTTTCAAATACTAATTTTGGGCAATGCATTTGAGAATTATTTTTCATGGGTAAAATTCTTTTCCTGTAAAGGCCTTTGCCATGGATGGCAATGGCCTGAGATTAACAACTGCACATAAGTTCATCATCCTGTTTTAACTTTGTGGCCTTGAGCTTTTGACCCACAGAGGTGTTGGGAGTTCATAAGGGCAAGACTAGACTAGACGGAACAAACATTTGTCTTTGGAGTCCAAGCACTGACCTTAACGATGTAAAATGAACTGCCTGCTCCTAAGGATATTGTTATAGTCAGGTATGTGAAAATGAGCAGTAAGAATGTGAAAAAAAAGAGGAAAAAAAGGTGTTGGGGGGGGGATTTTAAAGACAGGTTTGACTAAGCATTTAGTGTATATTTTATATTTTTCGATTTTACTTTTTAACCATGTTTTGCTTTTAAAACTGTAGACAGAAGAGTTAGGCTTCTGACTTTTAATGAATTGCTGTGAATTTTGATTACATACATTACTACAACCCTCTGGGGCTGGGGGACAATTATAGTTCATTATATGCATCTCAAGTTGTTTATTCCTTATGATGCACAAGGATAGTTTAAGGACTTGTTTCTGCCAAGAGCTTCCCCCCAACCACCAAATAATTTCACAACAGAGTGAAAACACATGGACTTTATATAAAGTAAAAATAGAAGTGATATAAGGGTTGTATTTTTATAGCTGTATTTGAGTACATTTCAAATGAATGTTTGTTAAACAGGGGGAAAAATCAGACTGGCATTGTCGTGATTCTAAGCGAATTAGGTGAGGCAGGAACAGGAAGAATCTGAGTAGCTTGCATTTAATTAGCACTTACTGGTACAAAATAAATTAGACAGATTTGTCTTGTTTTATGAGCAAGATCCTGTTTTTCTATTTCATTTTCTTTGTGCTTTTGGTAAGGACGGATCTGGCGCTTTGGATACTAAATAGGCAACTAATTCAATTGGTGCTTTCTCCGAGGGTCTGCTTGCAAACCGGTGCCAGACTCACTGGTCCTTTGTGTACTGCCCGCCCTGCATGTGTCTGGGCTCCCCTGGCCAGTCCGTTTTTTTGTCTCTGATGGTTAATAAGCTTTGAGCCTAGTAGTCAAATGTGGTGGGAACGGGGACAAGACGAGGGTCCTTAGTGAAGGTGTTTGTTGTTAAATAGAACAATTCAGCTGTCTCTTTAGAAAACTTGACAAAAGGAAATGCTCCCTGCTGAAAATTTTCTTAGCCTGTTGCACAAAAGATGAAGTTTGTTTAAGAAATTGCTGCTAAAGAAAGCGTCAACCCATTAAGGTAATTATATGGAACCTGTGCCGTATAACAGCTTAATTGATGTTAATGTTTGTCTAATTGGTGATTGGGAGAGTGCAAAGGACTAAAGGTCTTCCGAGCACTTTCAGTCACGGCTCTGAAAGGGGCTCTTCTGGTTTTCACAGTTATAACAATGCCTGCGCGTCTTTCTCAGATTACGCCTTGTTTTCAGCCCCTTACAGCATTCTGCTCCACTACTTAAAGCGTAAAATAAGGGTGAAGAGCCATTGTCTAATGCAGCCTTTTTCAAAGAGTGTTTCTGACAGGGATTGTTCTAGGAATCAGGCAGGAGAGAAGGGAGTGTGAGAGGTGAAAGCCACTATCACCCACTTGTGTCACCTCCCCAATGAGCAGCAAGAGCCGCCTAATTGCTGCATCTGTTTTTTTTTTTTCCCCCTTCCAAGCCTCCATTCTCTTAAACAAGATCCTTACACTGATGCCACATGTTCCTGTGGAATCTATCAAACAAAACAAAACAAAAAAACACCCCAACCTTGCTGACATTTTAAAAAATTGGCATAAAAAGAACCGTTAGGAAAACATATATAGCAATTAAATGCATGCACAAGAATCTATGAACTTTTATCTTTTCTAAGTTTTCACATATTGTATGGACATATTTACAAATATAATTAGATAAACAATACATGTATGTACCTAAACACTTATATTTGACTTTTCTGTGCAAAGATACAACATGAATATTACATGGGTACTTACACATGCAGACACAAATGTATAGATTTGGAAACCTTGCATTAGTTTTCCTATGAGAAAGCCATAAACGTGTCATCCATCTTTAGGGTTTCTAAAAGAAGTCATGGTAAACATCATTGATTCAGGTTAGAAAACTCAAATGCTTAAATATTTTGCATGTCTAAATTAGCTGATTGAAGAGCCAAGACTTGTCTTTAAAAAAAAAAAAATTCTCAGCTTACACACTCACGTGCATGCGCGCACGCGCGCGCGCGCACACACACACATTGCTTCCAACATCCCCCCATCCCTGCAAAGTTATAGTTCTCAGGCTTTTCGATTTTTATGTTTTACATTCCTATATTTAACAGATTGATATTTTCCTGTTTGTTCTCTTTAAGATTCCTTTTCTATATACAGAGTGTATTCATGTGCTATCCTAATGAGGAAATGACGAGTTTTTATCAACCTTATTAAACATACACCCAGAACATATCCATTTTAATAAGGGGCCAATTACTAAGTGTGTCTTCAGTTAGAAAGAACTTAGCTTTTACCTTGTTCTTTGGCTCTCCATGTCTCTAATTAATTGAATCTTGAAATCGTTGGACTTTCAGCTTAAGAGAAGACTGAAGAAGGGAACTTAACAACACTGCCTATTCCTTTATGTCTAGAACAGGCTAAAAAAAAAAAAAAACACCTGTAATGCTAAAAGACTCAGGCTTTTGTCTGTTTCTAATATTACTTTTCTGCCTAATTGCCATCACTGCCACGTACATTAGGCCCTTTTTCAGCAGGGTTAAAACAGGGCCAGTGATGAATGGAAAACTGATTGTACTGCTGTCAAACTTGAATGTGAGGCTTATTCTAGAGATAGAAGTATGAGGAAAAGGACAGAGAATTGCACTTCATTAAAGCTCTACCAAGCTGATTGGAGTGGAGGAGGTAATTGAGATTTAAAGTGGCATTCCCATCACACTGTCCCTTTTTCAACTTAACAACTGTCATTCAAGCCACATAGGGCAACAATTGGCCAGATTTCCCAGCTCTTCTGAGTAATAAAACAGATACTCACCTTCTGGCTATTCGTTTTACTTACTTTGTTCTAATTTCCAATTCATGTGTCATTAGTGAACGAAGATTGACAAGAAATAGCTTTGACCTCACAGATTTGACCTTCAACCCCAAAGACCCAACTCTAGTCTGAACATAGGTTGGAATATGCTAAGAAACACCTTTCCTTTGCACAAGAATGAATGGCAGTTTTTTCATCATTGTACCACCCCCTGCTTGCCACTACATTTAGACTATGAGACATGTCAACTGCCTGTCACAATTACAATAGACACAGCAAACCAGAATTTTCCCCAAATCCAAGGGGAACTTCCTGAACAAAGAGTAAATTTTATTGCACAGATTTTGGAGACCTCCAATTTGTAGAGCCATAATGAATGCATCCCACAGACAAATAGGTAGTTGTTAATTATCCCAGCAATTTCTTTTTTTAATGTGCTAACAACACAGCACGCTAAGCCTTCATATCCTACACTGTTACCTGATGATCTCATCACATTTGAAAAGATGGTAGTCTGGGAAGAAGGCATTATTATAGCAAGGATGCATGACAATGCGCTACATGATTACAATCCTTTATTTTCATGGTTTAATAAAAAGAAAGTGTGGTATATTTTGGAAACAGATGAGTTTGACTACACCTTTACTGCACCAACTGAAGCACTTTACCTATAATACCACTTTAAGATAGACATAAAATTTTAATTTGCTTGACTGATTATCCTAAAGCTTGTATATACCAATTTTGTGTCATCAATGTGGGCTGTGAGTAAGAAAAAAATTACTGAAGGCCAAGACCCATGACCTGAATAAGAACCCTCAATGAATTTAAAAGTAATTTATGCCTTGACCATAGTTTTCAATAGAAATTGGATCCTAGAAATCTATAAGGGTCATGAAATTGTTAGGGTTTCTTCATGCTAAGTAACAAACATTTTGGGTGATTCTAGTGTTATAACCCCCCCCCAAAAAAAAAACCCAAATAGTGAAATGCATCACTTTATTGTGTCAAGTATTTAAAAACTTGACTCTGTGTCCTTCATGAGAGAACAATTTGAAAACACTGCTAGGTTACTGCTTTGACTTCAATTTAATGAATTGTGGAAGTCATTTTTATTTTACCAGCAATATTCATTCTTCTGTAGTTTTTTTCCCCCAGATTATGGCTACATGACTGTCCTGATTTCACTTTAATGGACATTGCAGTCATTTGGCTTTCCCTTGTCAAATTCTTCTTTTGTAACCTGGATTTGCATAACTCATTGTGCTTCACTGTGTTTTCTGAATTTCTTACTTGTATTGATGAACAAGGAGTATATAATATATTTTCTTACAGAAGGAGGCATTAACTTTCATGAGAAATCACAATTGTTACCACATCATCCGTAAGTACTCTCAAAGCTACCTTCAGAACATTTAAATAAAACTCAAAGAAGTGATTTCTTTTGAAGAAGGTGATTAGCATATAAATACAAAAGAATCATTTCAGAATAGGAAACACTTCCAGAGTATGACACAGTCAGAGTTTACTAATAATTATAAAAATTCAGGGAGTCTATTATGAATAGAAGCATTCTTTATTAGATCTGTGTCACAATTATGTGTGAAACATGCTTTCAGGATAATGACAATAACATATTTGCCATTGCTTTGGGCTGATGCATGTACTCCCCCCACCCCATACACACACACAACAGTGATCTTCAAGCCAGAAAAGTGAAGAAAGCCCTATGTATTTGGAATTTTTCTTGCTGATGGGTAAATATTCAAGGCTTATGGGTCGGAGAAGGTCCAAACTTATGGTTTTATCTCAACAGCACATTAGTGATCATCAAAAGAAATACATCTCTGCCTGTTGGTAGCTTCCGTAGGGATGTTTTTTATCCTACACCTGTGACAATTACCCTGTGTTAGTGAAGCTAACAGGAGTCAGGCCACAGGCCAAGGGTCAGGGCACTGTCAAAAGGAAGTTATCTTCAGTCCACTAAATCTCTTATCATTTTCATCTAATGAGATATCCACCTGCCAGTTAGAGAATGTACGCCATTGTCTTGTTCTAAGTGCTCCACTTTCTGCCTCAAATGGAGTACATTTTATTACTTTTCTTATAGTTTCCATTTTCTATCTTTACATTTTTATTTTCAAAATAAACACACTAAACTAATAAATGTTTCAGAGTGCTTAACTTTTGATAATAAAGTAGAATGAGAAAGGGTATTAATAGCAGGTTTGGGGTATCCATGTTTGTTCCTTTGATTGATGTATGGTCATATGTGATAAACTGAGTCAAAGAAAAACAACTGACTACATTAATAATGAAATGAGTTATGCCAGAGAAATAATGAATGGCAAAACAGCTCTACAGTTTCATGTGTGCCTAAGCAAGTGAGTGTAGGCTCACCTCAGATGTTCTCTGGAGTAGCACAGCATCATGCTAATGAGTATGTTTCTAGGAAAGCATAAAGCATCTTCTGAAAAATATTTTAAAATATTTTCAAATGGACTTCAGTTGAGTTAAATATATATAGTTGGATCTGCTTATGCTACACTCCTATATAATGAAATTCCATTTAGCATGTGATATAGCTGAAGGCTCAGTTATCCCAGGGTATACAGTATGCAAATTGCAATTCCCCTTGTCAGGAGATTCAACTCACAAGGAAAATGTTGTCTCAAGGAATCTTCTTTGGAAAAAAAAAAAAAAACTTGGATATTTCAAAGCTTTAAAAGAGCAGGTTAAAAGTGACTCAGGTTGGGTCATTTAGACCTTATTTCTCATTGCAAGGAGACTCAATCACAAAGAAGTTTCCGGCTATCTTTTGTGACCAGAAAAATGTAAAGTAAATCTCAAGCATTTTATTCGCTCTTTTCTTTCTGGCAACTCCATAAGAATAACATAGTAGGATGAGAAGTTTTAGAATAGAACTCAAGAGACCATATGCTTTAGCATCAAATCTGCTATTAGAATGTAGACTAGCATGGTCTCAGTTTCCCCAGCTGTCAATTGGTAATGAGAACTCATTAATCTCAATTCTATGCATTTTAAAAATGATAACAGCATCTTTTCCATACTCAGGGATCAAAACCTCTCCTCTGGGTTTTATCTTATTTTATATATAAATATATATAAGATATATAGATCTATATGTTATCTCTCTCTCTCTCTCTCTCTCTCTCTATATATATATATATATATATATATATATATATTCTATATATATTTATTTATATAAAATTTATGTATCTATAGATATATAAATTTATATATCTATATCATATATATATATATTTATCTATGTATAAATAAATAGCCTTGAAGACAGGAACATTGGTCTTCATTTTTCACCTTAGCAGAGTGCCTGTTGAATTAATGAATGAAGAAATGATTCTCAGGGTGACTATACATCCTGTTCTATGCCTTTTTTTATGTTTAATTATTAATAAGACCCACTCACTTTCAAAAGTGCCCCAGTTTGGATGACAAATTATATGATATTCATCATTTCCTCAATGGAAGTAGAAACTACTTATATTACCAATTTACTTGAGATCAATTAATGTCACTCAAACTCCTCTTTTCTTTACAAAATAACTCCAATTCTTCTAACTGTCTTTATCTTCTGTTTTAGAGTTTGGAGATTATTTTAGTGAACAACTGAAGCATAGATTTGGGCTTCTACATTTGCTGTCATTCAATATTTAAATCACCAAGTTCCAAAGACAAGCTGGAGTTCTTTGCAGATTTAAGGTTATAATATTCTATGAAATATCTCTAACCTTTCTTGGGTCTTCAGAGACTGCATCTAAAGGTCTCACATTTGGGTAATTATTATTTCAGGTAACCAGCCTTGTGTCTTATTTGTCATGGTTATACATAAAACTATCTATTATTACAGTTTGGGGGGAGAATAACTGTCTACCAGCTTGCAAATAAACAATATGATTCAATAGGTTTAGGACATGCTAATTCTGTAGAAAGAATACACTCGAGATAGTAAGAATCAGGTATTTCTTGTCTTGATGATAACTGCTATAATAAATGATAACTTAAAATATGAAGTACATAGCTCAAAAGTTTATATTATATATTTGTTCTTCATGTCTATGTGTATATATATATATATATATATATATATATATATATATATGTTAAAAGCATGACCAGTTATGATATCAGAGTAAAAAAATTTTTCTGAAGAAAACATTTCCAAATTCAATCACTTCTCTGCCCATGTTTTCTACAGCATGGTTTTGAAGTAATCCCCTGCTTTGTTTAAACATTGTATATGTGGATGCATCAAAAGTTCTGGTGAAAAGCCTTGACTTGAGAACAAACAAAAAGCAGGTAAAACATATATGATTTAGCAAAATGGAAATTATGGCTTATAAAAATAAAATTTTCAACATCTTATATTTCCAGTGGAAACATGGACATTTATTAAAGTAGTAAAGAGCCTAAAGTTCGAAATGTGACTTAGCTTCTGGCTTTTGAGGTCACATGGATATAAATGTTCTCAGATACCAATCAGATTAAAGGAACTGATTTTGATATTAGAATAGCCCACTGACTTACCTTTTAATTTAGTTTTGTTGTTCCTTCTTTATATGGTATCTAAGGAAAAATATAGAAATAAGGAAAAGGTCAGAGGAGTCATATGGGTGGGGTCATGGCAGTTGCCTCTGACCAACCACAAGCTGAAATGTTCAACAATTTCTAAATCTTTAAGTTAATTACATCTTTAACTTTGTTTCAGTTCAAAAATAATGATGGTTCAGAGTGAGCTACAATGAATAGATAGATAGATTTCTCAAGATATCCCAAGTTTCCTTAACCTCTATGATTGCTTATAATCAAAAATAAATTTAACCATTTCCAAAAAGTTAGAAAAGTGAATAACAAAGGAAAATAATGGTGTCTCTTTCTGTGCCTAAGTTATCTACATTCAAGGAAAGAAAACCCAGTATCTTTCTAAATCAAGCACCTGAGTGATTATTATAAAAGGAAAGTGTATTCTTTGAAAGGACTTCTAAAGAATATTCTCCCTCCTCACATTAAACATTTAATAGATCCTCTTTCCTCCATGTGAAGAATGGCTAAAATCCACCCAAAATAGCCTTAACCAGATACAGGGAGATCATTCTCAAAAACCAATTCAGTTGATCATGAGAATCACAAAAGTAGAAACATGATGGCTTTGACTTGAATATTCTTTAAAGAATTAATTTGAAAGTTTTCAAGTACTAGAAAACAAATGTCTAAAATGGAATCTCGTGTCATCTCACTTCAGTTTTGTTCCTCTGTCAGTTCAGATGCTCTGGTTCCTTTTGCTATTAAGATTCTTATTTGTAAAAAATCTGCACTTTATATGGATTCAGATCAGATATTACTTTTAATAAAATTATTTATGTTGATATAATTTTATATTCATATGCAGTTGTAAGAAATGATACAGGAAGATCTCATGTAACCTTTCTCAAGGGGTAACCTCTTGCAAGACTACAGGGCAACATCACAACAAGGATATGGATCTTGATGCTGGCAAGACAGAGAATGTTCCCTCACCAGGAGGGTTCCCCATGCTGCCAGTTATAACCACACCCATCTCCTCCCATATCTCTTCTCCTTATGCTTTTCAACCACTGATCTGTTCTCTATTTCTCTAATTTTGTCATTTCAATAATGTTGCATAACATAATCATACAGTAGGCTATTTCTAGTATTTTTTAATCCAGCATCACTCTCTAGACATCATTTATTCTCTTGTTTGAATCTAGAATTCTCTATATTCATCCAGATTGTGACACATTATTAGCAGTTCCTTCCTTTTCATTGCTGACTTATATCCCATTACATGGGTATTTTACACTTGGTTTAACCAATTTCTCACTGAAGGATGTCTGATTTGTTTCCAGTTTAGGGAGATTACAGCAGTTGCAAGTTTTTATGTGAGTATAAGTCTCAATTATTCTGAGAAAAACACCCAGGAGCACAATTAACATATAATATTGTACTTACATGTTTAATTCCTAATTGCTAAACTATTTTCTAGAGTAGCCTTATTAATTTATATTTCTACCAGCAATATACATATATTCCAGTATACATGTTTCTCTGCATCCTTGCTTGCATTTGGTTTTGTTACTTTTCTATTTTAATCACTGAGATAGGCATGTAGAAATAGCTTGTGTTTTTTAATTGAAGAAATTTATTTCTTAAAAAAATTTAGGTCCAAAGAAACATTGAGCAGAACATACAGAGTCCCCATATGTACCTTGTCCCCATGCATGCCTGCCTACCCCTCTGTGAACATCTCACACTATAGCTGGATATTTGTCATAGCTAGTGAACCTATTATGACATGTCATTATCACCCAAAGTACATAGTTTACATATGGGTTCACTTTTGATGTTGTACAATCTGAGTTTAGACAAATATGTAATAGTATGCATTTACCATTGTATTATACAGAATTTAGCTTGAATGCCCAAAGAATCCCTTCCACTCTATTTGTTCTCTCCTTCCTGCAACCCCTGGCAACCACTGACTCTTTTACTCTCTCCATAGTTTTCTGTTTTCCATAATGTTATACAGTCAGGATCATACAATTTTACGACTTTGCTTCTTTTATTTGGTAATATTCATTCAAGTGTCCTCCATGTCTCTTCATGGCTTGATAGCTTTTTTTCCTTTGGTGCTGAGTAATATTTCACTATCTGAATATACCACAGTTTATTCATCCATTTAGTTATGAAATACATCTTAGTTGCTTTCAAGTTTTGGCAATTATAAGTAAAACTGATATGAATATTTGCGTGTAAGTTTTTCTGCAGACATAAGTTTTCATTCATTTCAGTAAACACTAAGAAGTACAATTATTGGACATTTGGTTTTGTAAGAAACTGCCAATCTCCAAAGTGGCTGTACCATTTTCCATTTTCACCAGCAAGGAATCAGTGTTCATCTTTCTCGTATTCTCATCAGCATTTGGTACTGTTGGTGTTTTGGATTTTGTCCATAATAAGTATCTCTCACTGTTGTTTTAATTTGAAATTTTCTTATGGCATATATTGTTGAACATCTTTTCATATGTTTACTTGCCATTTATATAACTTCTTTAATGAGGGTTTGTTCAGGCCTTTTGCCATTTTTAAAAGTTGGTTTTTCATTTTCTTATTGTTGACTTTTAAGAGTTCATTGTATATTTTGGATAGCATCCCTTTATCCGATAAATATTGTGCAAATATTTTTTCTAGTCTATGGCTTGTGTTCTTATTTGTTAGTTATTGTGGTTTTCATTACAAATTAAATTTTTCTAAATAGTTAATAATATTGAACATCTCTTCATATTTTTATTTACCATACATATATCCTCTTCAGAGGAATGTTTTCCCATGTCTTTTGACCATTTTCTCATTGGATTTTCATTTTCTTCATTTTGATTACTGTTGAATTTTAATAGTTCTTTATATGTTCTAGATAGTAAATGGGTCTTATAAATATTTTCAAACTGTATCTTTTTTTGCTTTTCTTTCTTTCTCTCTCTCTCTTTTTTTTTTTTTTTTTTTTTGTGTGTGTGGTAAGGATTGAACAACCCAAGACCTGGTGCATACTAAGCATGTGCTCTGCCACTGATCTATATCCCTAGTCCTTTTTCATTCTCTTAATAGGATCTTTCATGAGATCCTAAAAATTTCTTATTATGATCAAGTACAATTTATGAATTTTTAGCCTTATAGATTTCACTCTAGATCTCAAGCCTAAAAATTTATTATATGTCATAAACTCTGAAGACTTTGCCCTATACTTAATTCTAAGCATATTATAGCTTTATATTGGACAATTTGAGAAGAATAAGCATTTATTTAGATCTTGTTCGATTTTTCCCAACAGCGTTTTGCAGAGTTTTTTTAACTTTTTTTTTTTTTTAGTACCAGGGATTGAACCCAGGTGTGCTTAACCACTGAGCCACGTCCCCAGCCCTTTTTATATTTTATTTAGAGACAAGAGTCTCATTGAGTTGCTTAGGGCCTCACTAAATTGCTGAGGCTGGCTCGGAACTCAAGATTCTCCTGCCTCAGCTTCCTTAGCCTCTGGGATTATATGCATGTGCTACCGTGCCTAGCCAGTGTTTAGCAATTTTTAGCATACAAGTATTATAAACGTTTTGTTAGATTTACACTTAATTATTTTATTTTTCTGAGAGGTTATAAATCATATTACATTTTAAAATTTTGGTATGCCCATTCATTAATAGTTTTAAGAAGTAGGATTGATTTTTATGTATTTATCTTATATTCTTTTTCCTTGCTAAATTTAATTATCAGAAGTAAGAGTGTTTTTTGGTAAGTTCCTCAGGATTTTTTATGTAGACAATCATGTCATCTGCAAACAAGGGTGCTCTCATTTAGTCCTTTCAGATCTGTCTTTTATTTTATTTGCTTAACTTATTTCACTCTAAGAACTTCTAGTACTATGCTAAATAAGAGTGCTAAGAGTAGATACCCTTATTTCCAAAATGTTTAGGAAAAGCATTCCTTTTTCCCCCAGTGTAGATGTTCCCTGTGAAGCCTGGGAAATTTCCCTCTGTTCTCAGGTTTTAGAAAGTTTTTTTTTTTTTAAATCATGAATGGTATTGAAATTTCCCAAACCCTTCTTAAACATTGTTTAATAAGATTATGAATTTTTTTTCTTTAACCTTACTTACCATGGTGTGTAGTATTGATTGATTTGTGAATATTGAGCTAATTGTGCATCTCTAGAATAAACTTCATATGGAAAGCAAAAGAACTAAAATAACAATAATCAATATTGTCTTATAGTTCTTTTGCATGTAGGTGAGTCCCATTTGGTATTCCTTTACTAAGCAATTTTGCATTTATATTCACAACAGATATTGGTGTTGAGATTTTCTTTTTTGTACTTTCTTTGTCATTTTTGCATCAGGGAAAGGCTAGACTCATATATGAATTGAGAAATATTCCCTTCTGTTTATTTTCTGGAAGTGATTGTATGGTATGGATGTTGATTAACAAGTCTTAAACATTTGGTAGACTTCCCTAGTAAAACCATCTGGGCCTGGAGATTTTATTTTTGAGAGTTTTTCAATCATAAATGTGATTTTTCTCATTAGTTATAGAGATTTTCATATTTTCAATTTCATATTGGGTAAGTTCTGGTAGTTTACGTTTTTTAGAAGAATCAGTCCATTTCATCTAAGCTGTCAAACTCATGTGGGTAGCTTTTGTAGTATGACTTTGTTATTCATTTGATGTCCTCAAGATCTATAGCATCCCTGTTTCATTCCTGATATTGATAATTGGTGTTGTCTCATTTTTCCTTGTAAATTTTGCTAGAAGTTCTGATTTATTAGTTCTTATAAAGAAGCAGTGTTTTACTTTATGGATTTCTCTTCACTGTCTTTCTTTTAATTTCATTGATTTCTACTCCTTATTCTTTCCTTTCTTTGTTTCACTTGCTTTGGATTTATTTTGTTTCCACCAATAACATTCCTGGTTGGGAAAGTATAATTGCTTCCTTGGTAACTCCACCAAGGTAGAGCAAAGAGGGTGGAAAGATCTGGCTGGGAAGACTCTGGCCTGTGCTTCATTATAGCAAGGTAAGGATTTGAGTTCAAGCTCTCCATGGAACCTCTACTTATATCATAGGACAGGAGTAGAGGACATGCTTGGTAAGATGGGAGAGGGGTTTTTACAGTTTGGAAATGAAAACTCCCTGCTCAGCCTCCTTTTCTCTAGGCTCATTACAACCTAGAGTGAAAGTCTAGGTACTCCCTCAGCCTTTGCTGGTGTTATGGTGCTTCTAGGGGAATACCATTTTTTCCTACTCTTTTGGCTGAAGAAAAGGAGCTGATTTCTACCATTTTTATGTCTTGCTACATTGCTTCTTTCCTAAGAGACAACAGGCTGTGTCTGCACATATTGGCATTTCCAGGTTGTCAACTTCTTCAGCTCCAAGTCTGGGATACATGAGAAAGTAAACACAGAGAAACTAACTCCATGTTCTGAGGTCTCCCTACACTTTCCAGTCTTCATATGTTTATTCTATACCAACAGCCTAGGGTTTTTGGTATTACTTAAGGAAAAGTATGTCTGCTCGATTTTTGCAAAAATAGAAGTCAATCAGCATTTTTGTAACTTATAATTACTTTCATAATATAACATTATATAGCATATTGGTGATGGTCCATTCCATATATTGTACATTCTTTCTCAAAAGAAAATTTAGACCAACTTACATTGACAATAATCCACGCACAGAGACAAAACTACCTTTACCTGTTGATAAAACTACCTTAGTGTCATTTTTCTGAAAGCTGGAAAATCCACCAATACATTGTTCTAGATCTGAACTGCCAAAAGCAATGAATTATATTAAATTATTGGCTCCCAGAGGTTAGGTGGAGTAGTGAAATTGACTGAAAAAATAATAGGATTGCAGATAATAGGATTGGTAGTATACCTCAAGAAAATTTTACCATTATTTGGTGGGATTTGGTTTGTTCTATTAAGATGACTAAAATTTATTTATTGTTAAGCAATATCAAGAATTGTTTATTTTGGCTGAGATGCTTGAAAAAGTGTTTCTATGTGCTCTTTTCAATTGGTGGAGTTCTGCCAAATACCTATAACTAATGTCTTAATGAGCTCAGTTGCTTAAACCTAAAATATCTTTCAATAAAATGAGAGTACTTTGCATTTAAATTATATGAAGCCTTATCAGATTTAGGAAGAATAAAATAAAATACAAACAGAAGATTAACATTAGTTACATTTGAGTTTCAGTCAAATAGTAAATAATTTTTAGTATAAGTATGTCCCATGCAATATTTGGATCATGCTCATGGGAAACATTTATTTGTCATTTAGCTCAATTTCAAATTTAACTATGTGCCCTGTATTTCACCTGAAAACCTCAAATTTAAAATCATCAAAAGAAAAATAGAGCTTACCATACATTACTAGATTTACATATGCATCATTAAAAACGTTTTTAAAGGCATCAAATAAAATGTGTCATTGTTTAGAAATTGTTCTTAATTTAACCATGAAAACTAACACAAAAGTAATGAATTATGGTCCAAAAACAGTAAAGCAGAATGAAAGTAGCTAATTGGTTAGGAAATATAAAATTAGTGGATATATATGATAGTTTATGCTCTCAGTGTATGAGAAAGTAAGGGGAAAAATAGAGTGAGAAGGAGAGGGAGAGAGAGAGACAGAAAATGAATTTATTGAAGAGCTGGTGAAAACAATGAAGATTCAAAAACTACTTTTATATAGGAAAATAGACCATATTAGTACCTATGCTGAGAAAAAAATTCCCTGAAGTTGCCCAAAAAAAGAAATACTGGAAAAGAAGGAAGGGAAGGAGAGGAGCCATGTTAAATTTTGGACAATTCAGGATTTGTAGATAGGAAGATGATTACAATTTAGGTGCCAAATACAAATTTTTTTAAATCCACAGAACACTC
The DNA here is from genome assembly GCF_001458135.2 of Marmota marmota marmota. Lineage (NCBI taxonomy): Eukaryota > Metazoa > Chordata > Mammalia > Rodentia > Sciuridae > Marmota > Marmota marmota. Next base: position 29,396,229 of record NW_025999900.1, on the reverse strand, counting down.
TTATGGAAACATTGTTAATTACTATGTATTCTAACCTATAAGAAATTATCATTGTTATTCATAACTGTCTTTGGAACAATAACCTAGAGCATTCTCACTATTTTTCTATCTATATTTAATTGTACATTATGGAAAACTTTAATATTTTACATCTGAAATTAGGAAAAATGAATCTAGAGTTAATTCAAAATTTTTTTTCAATACAAATGCCTTCTTAGGTTTGACCTGAGTTATTTTATTTTGCTTATGAAATCTCCTTCAAACGGGACCCAGGCTGTTTCTAGATTAAAGAATTATCCTTCTACCTAGTAACTTGAGTTTTTATGCACTGATCTACAATCTGTATGCCAGTAGTAGTATCCTTAAGTAACCCTTTTCCCATTGTCAAAAAAATCAAGATCTGATTCCCAGAATAGCTTCCTTAGGACTCTGCAAGCAAGTCCCTTCCTACCTTATAGCTATCACCCTACTAGTAACACAAGGGACAGTTCATTGAAATTACTCACAATCTTCTGAAGCCTTTTACTTTCCCATCTCTAGTTTTGTTCTTAACATATCCATCACTTACACCCTTTGCCCCAGATCCTTCTTTTTCTAATGGAAATTTTTGGTTTCTGTTAATGGCATAATATGAATTGAATTTCTCTTTACTGCATGGATTATTTCCTGATCAGTAGCCACACTTATTCTTTCTCCCTACTTTGATTTCTCACATTATCCTTTAATGTTATTTAACATTTTTGCATTGGTTCTTCACTGGGTATTTATTTGACTCCCGCCAGCATATCATTAAAATTTTTTGAAAATATGTTCTGTGATTTCTCATCCAAACTTTGTCTCCCTGTGATAATTTTAATAGTACTTTAGGCTTGGTAAATGTTCAATAAAGATTTGTTTAATAGTGTCAGTGAAAGAGTAGAGTTTTATGATTTCCAATTAATGACTTAGATTTGGATGATAGCTCTATTTTCACATTCATATGTTGTCAGGCTTGTCATTTACCAAAAAGAAGCACATGGACCACTGGAACATGACTTCAGTGATTAGGGTCAACAGCTTTTATTAATGAATAATCAAATTGGCCAATTAGAAAAAATGAGATGGAAAGTGGTTTGGTAACTTTAAGTACCTAACTCTGAGTGCTTATGAAATGATAAAATTCTCAGAAACAACAACTGGGATTTAAGGAACCCAACATTCTTGTAGCTTCTTAAAGTGGAAAAGAAATAATTAGAGCTTACTCCATGTTTTTTTTTTCTGGCTTAGATGAAACCAGCATAACTGTGAAATAAAGTCTCAATTTGGAAGAAATTTTAAAGGTTTTTATCTTTACTACAGAAAGGGAGGAAATGCATTTCTTTAAAATGAAAACTTAGCTGTGGAAGAAAACAAGAAAAATTGCAAAAGGCAGGAAAATTACAGAATCTACAATTTTTGGTGTTCATGATTTTCCACTATCCCAAGTCAATAACCCTGAAATTAGATGACAATAACAGGTGCTTTCTGTGACAAGTACTTCAGTTCTTATTAGATTTCCAATAGTCATTTAGATTTGGCATGGCCCAAAAAATGCCTCAAAACGCTACAACTTCTCTTATTTTCAAAGTCATATAGATGTTTTAAAACCATTCCTGATATAATGAACTCTTTATAAGGTAGGTGATATAGCTAAATCCTCAGACAGACCTTGATCTCTACATTTTTTTTTCAGACAAAGATGTTCAATCTACATTGATAAAGAACATAGCTGATTATTAGCCTGGTAGGAAAAGACAATCTCTATAATTCAAAGGTATCATCCTTTTTCTCTAAGAAACCATTCTCATAAAATCTCAAAATGCACTGCTCACCCAGACCTCTTACAAGCCCTATCCTTCAAAATTCATTTTAACTCCCACATTCTTCAAAAAGCCTTTTCTCACCTTTTCAGTCCTTGGTGATGACCCCTAACTTGAACACCTGCTATATGATATTTGTCACTTAGCATGTGGTACCTGGTAGATTTAATTACTTTTTTATGTTGGTCTGCTTTTTCTAATCATAACATGAGGCCCTTAAAGTCAGGGACTTAGTACAGAGTCCCAAGCATAATAGAACACTGTCAATACATCAATAGATGTATGTGGTTTTATTAGAGATGATTATGCCTCAAAGTTTATAGAGCTCCTGCCTGCTCCCTTTCAGTGCTTCTAACAAAAGGATAAAGAAAGCAATCTTAAATTTCTGCTGAATGAATAAATAATTTTTCTAACCATGTTGACATTTATACATTCTAAATACAAATACAGTATAACCAGGCTCAGATGTCAGTAATTGAACCTGCCATTTATCTAAATATTCTCCTTCAAATAGTAATCTCAAAAAAAGATTTTCATTGTAATAAATATATTCAAGAAACACAGCATATTATATCACCCTCTTGACTATTTGCAGTGCACACTTTCACATTAAAAATCCCAAGAAAATCCAAGTAGGAAGACACATTTTGAACCAATAATTTTACCCATCATTTCTTAAATTTATTTGGCCACACAAGAAATTTTGCTAGTATAGCTTAAAATACAGGAATTTGAAACACACTTTGGGAAACAATCTGAAGTGTCCTTTTGGACAAAGAGTGCCTAGTCCACTTATCTAGGCAGAAATTGCCCAGCTGAAGACATGCGGACATTGTTCCTCCACAGAACCTTATCAGACTGCTGTCTGTCTGTACTTTCCAATAGTACCTGATCTACAAAGTGAATTTCATAACTATTTGTTAAAAGTTTGGCATACTGATATTATCATGAAAACATATATTTATTTTTAACAATGATGCCATTAATAAAATGACTTTAGTCTGAATACTTATTATAAATATTTTTTTTTAAAAAAGATAAATGTAAGTTGGAAAAGTTTAAGTCATTCTGTCACAATAAAATACAATCTAGTCCCTGGTGTATTTTCCTACTATCCAATATTTAAGGAAAAATTTTTTAAAAAATAAAACCTATATTTAGTTATTCAAAAATTGGGTCTTTTTCTACCAAGTCACAAGATCTTTTTCTCCTTCCTAATTGTAAAATATTCTTGTTGCTGTTATTGTTAGTCTGTCTACACACTGTCATTCATAGGACATGAGTTTGGAAGCTGTGAGGGCCAAGAGCCCTTGCCCAGTGTAAACCAGAAAGTTTGTAGTCCTCATTGATCGTAGCAGCCATCCTGGATCCATGAAGAAAGTCACTGCAAGAATGAGAAAACCAAAGAGGGAAAAAACAAATATAACAGAGAGGATTTTTGCTCAAATGAAACCCAAACTAAAGCCTTTAGTGCTCCTAGTTTTTATTTATTTGAGGTAATACATCTTTAACATTTAGGACTATTTAAATGAATGTTTCCTGCGACTTACAAATAAAAACTAAGACTTTGCAGAGAATCTGATCCTAAGAATGGCATCATATAGCCAGGCATGGTGGTGTACGCCTGTAATACCAGTGGCTCAGGAGGCTGAGATAGGAGGATCATAAGTTCAGGGAAAGACTCAGCAACTTAGTAAGACCTTAAGCAATTTATGGAGATCCTATCTCAAAATAAAAAATTAAAATGGCTGGGGGTGTGGTTCAGTGGTTAAGTGCCAAGTGCCCCTGGGTTCAGTCCCAGTTACCAAAAAAAAAAAAAAAAAAAAAAAAAAAAAAAAAAAAAAANTATATATATATATATATATATATATATATATATATACATACACAAAAACACACACACGCACACACATATATATGTATAAAATCTCAAAACAACAACAAAAAACCCATTGGGATTACAAGTGACTACTGGAGACATTTTCAAAGTCCCTGGTGGAAGGTTGTTATTGGTTTTGTTTGGAACTCCATAAAACTCTAGGTCCCGTTGTCAGGACAAAATCACAAGGAGTTCTCTAATAGGAGTGCTTCACTTGATGATCAAAGACACACGTGTCATAACTCTCTGCCAGATAATAGAAAAACAGAAATAACACCATAAAGTTGCATATCATTGGGGGGAGGCCAAATTTAAAACAAGATTATGATGAGGGTACACTGCATTGCTCCCTAGAAGCTAGGGATATGGGACAGAATACATAGACAGAGAGTCTGTAGTGACCAGGACAATATGCTTCTTCACAGGGAACATCATTCTGCCTTCTCTTACCTACCTGCAACCTGCTCAGCAATAGAACCTCAACCTTAAAGCCATGGTAGAGACCCTAAATGCAAAGTAGACCTCCAGCTAAGCACACCAAAAAACAACCCATTTGGAACTCAGCTAAATTTTCACCAAGAGTCTAAGAAAACAGAAAGGAGTGATTGGTAGGAAGAGGTGGTGAGAAGCCAAAAGAATACATTAAAACAAGATGCTAGAACAAATGGAAATGGCATAACAGGAAAATATCAGATTACCACAGACAGATACTTGCACTTTGCAAGTATAACACACAAATAAAGGTAGGCTGAGTTTAGAAGACAAATATTGTATATCAATTTTCCATTTAATGATTATTCTCACGATATATCTAACTGCTACTGCTGTTGGTTAAATAAAACCTAATATTAAAATGGGGTTGTATGAGCTCAAAATATAATCCTTGTTTTCTAATATAAAGGTAGTTCAGAAAAACAGAAAATTTAAAATGTTCTTTGAACATATAGGCCTATGGTTAAAAATAGATCTGTGGGCTCATGGATATAAAATTTAAATTCCTGGATTTGAGGCCAACAAATAACTCTTTAAAGAGATGTTCTAATTTTCACCACTTTCTAGATATGTGGCATTGAGAAAAGTACTTGCCTCCTCTAGCCTCATTTTTATTATCTGTAAAATAGAGATAATATTTGTATATACTTACCAAATACAAGGTTAAATAAATTAATTCGTATAAGCACTTAGAACAGTGCCTGATACAGGTCTCAATAATTGGTTTTGATTGTCTTCCCTGGGATGTTCCCAATGCAAAGACTACCCCCTCTCAAATTCATGCATTGTTGATATTACTAAGAATATTTTGTTTAATTATTAGACATGTTTCTGTGTTAACATTTATGCTGAAGATTCTGAAACTGCATTACAAAACTAAAAGAATCCACAATGGGGAATTTGGTTCAGCAGAATTTGACGTTTTTCCCCAACTTCTCTTGTGCGTAAACCATTTCCCTTTCAAATTCATGTGAAACTTAATCAGTCATGCACAGAACAAATTCAGCAGATATGCTCTTTTTAAAAAATCAAAACATGTTTTCAGCACGGTCCCTGCCTTACTGCCTTACGGAAGCCACAACTCTATTTCCTCTAGTGCCAAGGACACACACCCCGTGTTAAGATCTGTCATGCTATGTTGTAATCATCTATTTGCACCCTTGTCTCCTTCATTACTTTCATCCATCCTTCCTTGCCTTGCTACGTATTTCCAATACACATCATATCTAAATTCTCAATATGTAAAAATGATTGAATACATGACTGATTTACATATATGTAAAGTGAAAGAGATGAATTGTATTTGGGAATAGAATTCACATTCTGACTTAAAGGCTCACAGAGGCTTTGGCTTATCCCCAGGGTCCTAAAGAGGAAAGACTTGTTAAATAATTTTCAAAATATGACAGAAATGTTTCACAAAGTACTCTTACATGCATGGACCCAAGGATTAATATAAAGGACACATAATACTGAAGCTCACTGGAGGCTCCTCTCTCCGTGGCTGCCATCTGACCAGCCCACATCGCTGCAAATCAAATCCAACCATTTTATAAGTTTCATTTTTTTTTTCCCTGAGCTGAGATTACAATCTATCATTTGGAGAGAATCTGACACCTAGATAAAAGCAAGTGTCTAAAAAGGAATCGAAACTGATGCAGAAGGGGAAAAAAAAGTACAAAAAAGCTGCATTTCTGCTAGTTAAAATGACATGGTTGGGAGCTGAGGAGACAGCACCTGAAGAAAACTCCTTAGGTCATTTTTATCAAATGACTTGCAGCTGAAGGAATGTGGAAACATGTCCAAAATAATTATATACTTTCTCTAAGTTTATTGTTCTGCAGTCCTTAGTCTTTCTTCTCTGGTATAATATATATATTTGTTAAGATACTCATGCTTTAGTTTGAAATCAGATTCATATTTGCCTTAAAGATAGTCATAGCCAAGAAGATTGCTTCTTCTGTGAAGTACTTTATCACAGTTAGTCTTTGTATCACCCTCCAGTAGTAATTATAATGTGCATTTAGTACATGGGGTACTTATGGCTTCACTCATTGCAAATAAAGCTAGAAAAAACATACAACAGTTGATGAGTGGATTTCAAGGTGGGCCCCACTACTGAATGCTGAATATTTCTCATCTTGCTTTTTGCGTGTAATGAAAGAAGGCACAGGAGTACCAGAGACTTGAGCTCTCATCCCAGTTCCACTATGAAATCAACATCTTACCCTCTCTAGGCCAGTTTTCTCATTTGGAAAACAAAAGGACTTGGAGTAGCTGATCTTAAGTGTCCCTTTCTTCATCTTTATATCATTCTACCTTTTGAAGTCTTACACTAAAAATAAGAAGATGAAAGCTTATATCTATGATCAATTCCTCAAGATATATTTTTAAATGTTTTTTTTCCTATTAACTGCAGTTATCTGCAAACAGTATAGTAAATAAAGTGGAATGAAATAAACTCTTAATATAAACAATGCTTCAGAAAATATTAAGTTAAAAATAATTGGGCTGATATTATTATATCACTTGTGCAGAAAAAAAATATAATGCTGTTTTCTTCCCTGTTCTTTTTTCTTGAAGAGAAATGCTTCTGAGCTAAGCAGCATACATATTTTCATCACTTGCCAAATGACAAGGGCAGTCCTTCCCCTGCAATTCTGCCCAATCACATGATGTATATTTTTAAAGGTACTTACCTTTGCTAGGTGGTTATTCTAGGTATCAGATGGTATGATTTTGTATTTTGAGTACTTTAGTGAGAAGTAGACCAAAAGTCAGGCTTACTTCCAACTAAATCATTAATGTTTGCAGTTTGGCTAAAATTATGCTGGACCCTGGTAAACCTTTATTTACTAATTTCTAAGTATTTTCTTTTATTGCCGGCAAGTTTCTGACATTACACTCATTGATATGTCTCATGTATCCAGAGGGAATCCTCAAAAGTTTTCTAGCAACTTGTAACCTACTCATTTGAAACTGGGATTGGTTATGATTTCCACCAAGAACCATAATCACAAAAAAAACAAAGTGTATGCTGCAAAAGTAAAATTGTATTTAGTAGTTTAGAAAGAAATAAAGGTATTGAATTCACAACAAAATAGAAAATGCATTGTAAAGAAGGAAGGGAAAAAAGGGAAGAGAGGAAGGAGGGAGAAAGGAGGAGAGTGATGAAGGAAGGGAGGAAGGGAGACCGAGTCATGTTTGGGGCATATACTAGACACTGAATTAATGCCACTTATTCTTCTGCTCTTAGGCTGAAGCAGATGAAATTACGGATATCATTTTTATCTATTCAAATAATCCCAGATTTTTTATAATGTAACCTAACATACTCAAAGTTATTTTTTTAATGTGTCTGTATCAAGTTAGTGTGAAAAACTAAAGTGGCAAGTCACTGCTGTCTGGAATGGACAGTGCTCCCAGGACAGGCCTCCTTAGACAGCCAGTTCTGTCAGTTTCCATCTGTCCATCCAGGTAGAGCGGAGCATCTTTTTCTTTCAGGGACCAGGAACTTACAAGCACACATTTCTTAAAAATTTCATTGTTTACTGTAAAAAGGAACTCCCTTGCTTCAGAACCCTGGAGGTCTACGTTATGATTTTCTTGTTGGGATATGTCATAAAACCTACCTGCTGTGCTTCCCATTCCCGATACAAATGATGCCTCCAGACATAAAGGCCAAGTGGCAAGGTGCTTTACTGCACGTTAGACATGATACAGAGACCTTTACTTGGCTCCAGCCAATGCAACAGCTTTTTTTGTCACTAATACATAGGTCAGAATGGCATTCTTTCACAAAGGGGAAAGTCTCCTTGACACCTTGTGGTTTGAAACAGGAAGAAATAGCTTCTCCAAGAGGGAAATGTCCCCTTTTGCCCCAGGGAATAAGGTCTTCTTTCTCATTGGCATTTTCCTCCGTCCCTCCCACCACCTTTTTTTTTTTTTTTTTTTAACCAATAAGGGTGTTTTTTATTTTCTATTTGTATATAAGTGTAACTGGCATATGAGGCATTGGATTTTTTTTCCTGGAGTAGAGAGGTAATAAGAGTAAGGACTCAAATGCTACCATGAGTACAAAAGTTCATGTAATTAGTTCACAGTTTGATCAGCATCAAAGAGCATTATTTTAAAGAAGAATCCCAGAGCAAAGGAGAAATTGACGTTCTTGCATATGTCAATGAAAAATCGGTTTCCATTAGGTGGGTCATGAACAAAGGGAGCTTGATATTAAGTAAAGTAGCAAAAGGTAAAAACAATCCTGGTAAAAACTTAAAAAAAAGACTTTTCTTTGATAGCAGGATCTGGCCTACCTTAAAATGAAGAAATCTGCTGCAGAATTCCTCTCTCCCTTTTAAAATATCTTGGAGACTCCCAGGCTCATCACAAAGGCTTCTGAAATCCACTGTGGCAAACATGTGTACTCCAGAAGCCTCCAAGACCCAGTGAAGCTCTGCAATCATCATCCTTCCTTTTCCTTATACAGCAGAAGAGGTAAATGATTTCTCCATTGTATTGGACGAATGTTCCAAATTTATGCCTAATGTTGATTGAGATGCCCTGAGTTCAGTTGTCTGTGGTTCATAATATTTGAAGTTGTTCTTTAGTATTTATGGGAGAAAAAAATGATGGGTTCAGAGAACTAAACAATACTTTTAGAGAACAAATACATATTATAACATTTTATAATTAATTATAGAAATGTCTAACAGTTAACCAAATATGTGTACATAATTAATGTAGGCAACTACTCACTTAATTATAAATTTATATATGAAATATATTGCATAATTAATTGTATTTTTGCTTTAGGTAATTGTTCTACATATATAATTAACTAAGACATATGCATTTTTTTCAAATTATCCACCTTAATCTACAAATAATTAAATATATTTAAGCAAATAGAGACATAATTAAGTATATTTTTAAATTAAACGAGGGTCAGAAAAATATGTATATATGTTAAGTTTTTAAGCCCAGAAAAAAATTAAGAGAACAACATAAAGGCAAGCCAAAGTTCCACTTCAGCAGGCAAGAAAAAAACAAAAGTATACACACATGCTCCATCCAAAGAATTACATTCTTGAAGAAACTTGTATGCAAAGGCATAGCTATTTCCTCTTTCTTTTTTTCTCCCCCTTTCATTTTATTTCCAAATCATATTGCCCAGTCTTTGGACTCTATGCTGGCATTCCCTGGTAGCACTAAGGGGTGTGGGTTCCCTTATGTTCACAGAGAGCTCTCTTTTTTTTTTCTTTTCTGAGAGAGAGAGAGAGATAGAGAGAGGACTTTTTAATATTTATTTTTTAGTTTTCAGTGGACACAACATCTTTATTTGCTTTTTTTTTTTTTTATTTGCTGAGGATCGAACCCAGTGCCCTGCGCATGCCAGGTGAGCATGTTACCACGTGAGCCACATCCCCAGCCCAAGAGATTTTTTATTACATCATGAGAAAGCTGTGATGATGTTGTTCTCTATCCTCTTCACTTTGTGAGTAGCCTGACTTTGTGTTGTCTGCTTTAGGTCCATCTCCTACTGTTGTTGGCATGGACTCTTGATGCTCTGAACAGTCAACTTTTTCTTTGACCATCTTTTAGGCTGTCTATTTAGAGTACGAGGCATTCCATTTTAGCCAAATGTATCCAAAAGCAATGATGGTCCAGTCATAAATGACTTTATGGCTTATTTAGGTTTTTTTCTTGTTCACCACTGGGGCTAAACTCCCAGTTGGTTTAAATTTATCAGTTTAACTTTCACCAGTTATGATGGCTAGTAATAACAAAGTCACAAAGTAACTCCCGAAAACTTCTATGTGTCTTTGTGGATCTTTAATGCTTTCCTTTACAAAGGGGAAAGTCTTCTTTTTAAAATATCCTTGTGGTTTGAAACAGAAACATTTTTTTGGAACAAGGTGAGAAGGGCAAAATACCCCTGGGGAATGAGGTCTTATTTCTTACTGGCATTTTATTCTGTTTCTTTAAAAATTTCTTGGTGACTTCTGGGCTCACAACAAAGGCCTCAGCTGTGGCATACATATCTGCCCTGGGTGGAGGTTGTGACTCCTTGTACAATAAGGCAGACTAGCTATTGAAGAGACACCTCCAATGCCTCAACTCTGCAGCCTCTGAGTGCTCCTTCTCTGCACCCTAAATCTCACTATTGCAGAATGTAAAGTGGTTTTAAAATTCACACTGTTCACAGTAAAAAGTGAATAAATGAACAATGAAAATAAATCCTAAAGTAGAAAGTGTAAAAAAGACCAAAGAAAAATTTGATTATTGAATAGGAAATAGATGTCTGTTCAAGTCAAATGCATATATAAATTTCTGGTTATCAATTAAAAGATCTTTTAATTTTAAAAAGCAGAACTTTTATTACAATTATGCACACCTATTCTTGTTAACAGATTTATCTACTTTCATGTACATACAGACATGACTAATTTTATATCTTGTGAAGGTAGTGAGGTCATTCTCAGTCCATACAAACACTAGCTAATGTCCATTCAGTTTCCAAGAAATCAGTCAGCAATCATTTTTGGAACATCTACCACGTGTCTGGGATTATAGAAGTGTGTGATACATGATACCTGTTTTCACAGAACTCCAGTCTTTCTGAGAAGCTGAACACACTTTACAACACCTCCAGGATACTGTACTGATAGAAGTAAGCACAGTGGCCAGTGGAGCAGGGCAGAGACAAGATCAGCTCTCCCCGACAGTGCTAGAATTGCTCCATAGAATGTACACTTCCAGGATATGTATTAGCATAATACAATATTTATTTTCCAGAAATCTGTAATTAAAATGCAACCATTTGAACTATTTGCATTAGTCATACTATTTCACAATTAGACTAATGTTTACCTAATATTTATTTCCTAGTAAAGTCAAGGCAGAGTATCAAGAGTTAGTGATGAAATCTGATCCAAATGTATATTTAGGGACCATGTCTCAAAGGGATACTTTGTTCTAAAGTTCTGAAATCCTTGTCCCTAATTCTGTAGAAAGTTGGTAGTATTGCATTTGTAGCCGTAATACAGTTGCAGAATTCCAAAAGGACTATTTTGTTCCATTTATTATAGTAAAAAAGAAATCCTTGCTGAATACAAAACATTGCTGTTTTGATTATGTGAACTGATTGTGTGTAATTTTGCCACTTCTTTTTATGTCATCATGTCCATTGAATCCCTTTTAAAGGAAAATCATTTTCTAGACTAAAATGTTATCATAAGAGCAGTTCTACTTTTGCTGACATGATTTTGATTAGGAAATTTAGATCTTCACGCTATATGAATACATTAGAAGAGGATTACTCTGATCGAGACTCCACAAGAGAGCTAAAATATACCACAAATAAATAATCAAGCATCTTGTATGAATTTAAAAATAAATCGTGTATCATAAAAGTAAAAATGGCCAGTTTAGGCTCAGAAAGAACACAGATAGCATCACTAATTTGTAGCAGAGTAGATCCAGTAACATGGGTTTTTAATTAGATGGCAGAAACTGTAAGGTGACAGGACTGAGAACAGGTAAATCATCCAGGAATAGCAATGCACGGAGCACAGAGCCAGCTGGTGCGGTGCTGCCTCGGTGTCAGAGATCCGTGCTGCATCCTGAAATGGGGACTGTTCCGACAGTCTGTTGCACAGCTGTTCTTACTCAGAAACAAACAGCCAGGTCTGTTAGTGGTATCACTCTGCAGGTACTGTAATGACAGTAAAGTTTCTAGGAAGGACTAGGTGTCTCAGGGAGATGGAAAATAGAGCTTTATTAGAAACACCAAGAAGGTGTATGAAAAAATATCTACTGTCTCCTTCTTTGCTGAAGCTAGTGCATTATGTTATCAATTGAGCTATTTAGTCAGAACTATATTTACCCCACCAGCTTTAGAGTTTTTCTAAGAATTTGGGCCAGAGAGAAACTGTGAGAAGTTGTTGGTGTTATTTTTAATGTTGGATTTGACCACAAATAAGCCCTGAGATTTTGTGTATTGATTGAGATCATATCGATCTGGATCCATGCATTGTTAAAAATTGTTGTTGGAGAAGGAAGGCCTTTACAATATTTAACTTATTTTCCTTTATAAGTGCTTTAATTTACAGTTTAAAAGTCATTTTATTTGTTGAGACCTGCCACCCAATAATAATAAAAATCACTCAATTCACTGAAATGAAAAATAAGATGCTTAGAGAGGTTCAAACACCAAAAGGGAAGATATAACTAACAAAGAATATTTTTTGATCAAAGGGGAAGAAAAATATTTGGGAGTTGGCACTCAGCAAACTGCTATGAGGGCACTGCTCCAGAAAGAAGTGAGGGTTCCTGGTGAAGCTACTGGTGAATCCCCAGAGGATGGCAAGGGGTAATTGGATACAGCATCTGTGTCCCCCCACACTCAAAACGGGGCCTGGGCTGGTAAGAGAGGTTGACATAGATCCCATACCTGCCATGATCCACCCTATTAATGGTTTTATCTCTTGTGTGTTGACCTGTGTGTTTGTAAAGAGGGGAAATTTTTTTGTTTGATTTTATTTTTTCTTATTGTGTCTAAAAACAGATACCCATCAACTTGGAAAATTACTGAAATCTCAGTTTCAGCCATTTTGTTTTAAAAACTGTGTAATAATGAAACAGAATAAATTCAACACCTTTAACACATATGCAAAACAACTCACCTTATTTTTGAATGCTTTCCATCAATCACCAAACAAGCCAACTTCTACTGAGGAAAAAAAAAGTCCATTACTTTATCAATTTTTGCTTTGTTGAATTGGCAGAGATTTATAATAGGATGTTTCCTTAATAATACTTTCTTAAAGATACTGGAAGGCAACAATTCATTGGTGAGATTCTAATCAACACCAGTATAATTTTGTGATTTAGCTTAAGTCTACTTTCATTGCCCTGATGGTTTAACTTCTTAACTTTTTCACTGATTTTACTCCTGGTTTTTCATATAGCATGAATCTCAGATACTATTCCCATTCCTTCAGAAAAAAAAGGTAATAAGTATTGGCTTAGATATTGAAAGAACAAAAATGAACAAACCATTTTGCTTTCAAAGAACTAAAAAAGTAAGTGGGTAATTATATAGGTGTTATGGTTTAGGTGTGAGGTGTCCCTCACAATTTACAATGTGGGACAATGCAAGAAAGTTTAGAGGTGTAATGACTGGGTTATGATATCATTAAACTAATGGGTGAATTAATCCATTATTAACTGGATGGTGACTATAGGCAGATGGGGTGTGGCTGGCAGAGGTAGATCCCTGGGGTCATGCCTTTGGGATGTATATTTTGTCCTTGGTAAGGAAGTCTCTCTGCTCCCTGATTATTATGTTCTGAGTTGCTTTCTTCTGCCATACCCCTCTGCTAAGATGTCCTGCCTCATCTCAGGTTCAGAGCAACAGAATCAGCCATCTATGGCCTGAGACCTCCGAAAACATGAGCCCCAAATAAAACTTTGCCCCCCTCTAAAATTGTTCTTGTCTGGTCTATTGGTCTCAGTGGTGAAAAAGCTGACTAAAACATAGTAGGTAACTAAATTGTTATATAATCAGCACGACAATGGCAGAATGAACATAGTCAATACAATAATGACTACAAACATTATGGAAATTTAGTATGAAGCAGTATAATGGGAAAATGAATACTTTGTAGGATAAGGGAAGGAAGAGTTGAAGGAGTCAATAGAAGAAATTATTTACAGCTCGCTTTGAGTGATGGGTTATAATTACCACAAACATAAAGGAGGAACCACAGGGATGATTCCTTTGGTCATCACAATTGAAAAAACACAAATTTTAATTTGTGTGCCTTTGTGGAGTAGAGTGCATATCCTCTTCGATTCACAAGATTTCCTTCCCTGTTTTTCCAGGTGCCTGGTTAAATGTTTTAATTTACAATGCCCAGAATAAAAACAACAAAGGCATGACAGCAGGAGGTTTCAGAGTACGTAGGAGATTAGTACAATTGACATTAATAATAATTGCTAACATTTATGAGGTCTTATCAGGTACCACTTCTTTAAAGTCTTAGACAAGTATTAATTCAATTAACACTCATAAAAATCTCACAAAAGTGATGATTATTATCATTTTAGAAAAGAGAGAGAAACATAGAAACTATATGGTATGTCACCCAAAGTCATGCAGTCAGTTAGTGATAGAATCAGGATTTGAAGCCAGTCGGTTCTGAGCATAAGCTCCCAAACACAAATCCATGCCATAGAAAAGATTGAATAAGGCTGAGGTCACTTCAAGGAATTTCTACTTGATCCTACAGTAATGGGGAGCCATTAAATATTTTAAAGAAAGGAAATGGCTGCTTGAATTTATGTTTTGTAAAGATAACATGGAGGATGGATGGGAGTTGAATGAAGATTTTAGTCAGGGGGAATAAGAAGGGAAAAATAGTGGTAATCTAGACAGAGAATCAAGGAAACGAACCAAGGCAACAGCAATGGAGACATAAGAAACATTTTCCTCCCCAGGTACCCACAAGGTTCCTACTTATTCTTGCCCCAACTAAGACAATCATGACTTTGACTGCTGCCTGTCTCTCCCCTGCTGACACATACTGTTACTTCTAACCTTCTCTAGACTCAGCCACTCTCAAGATGGTGGTTAACAAATCTGTAGCTTTCATATATGTTAACACATTAGTTAACACATTAGTCAACAGAGCCAACTTCAGCCTTGATCCACTCTCTAACTAGAAAACTAGATATTGATTTTGTTTATTTAGACTTTTTTATTTTCACTTTTGAAATGTTTCATATGTTGCATGTGTATATGATGCTTTTACCAAAATTATAAAAGATAATATCAAAAAAAGATAATGGCAAAATGAACATTTGTATTTATTATCCAGATCCCATATTTTAAAACCAGAAAATTATTTGTTCTTTTGTCTGGTTCCAAGCTTGGTGAACTAAATTGCTTGCACTTTAATATTAAAAACAAAAAACAAAAACCACAACACTTGGTGTCTGGAAACACCCATGATAAACCTTCCAATAGTTTATTTACATACATAACCTAGAAAATTACTGGAAAATAACTTATCCTAAAAGGTTGATAAGAAGTCCAGGAGAAATCTAAAAGTTTTAGGCTAGTATTTGAGAGACAGATGCCAGACTATCACTATCCCATACCCATGAAGAGATCCAACTGCTTGATTAACATATTAATGGATATTTTATAGATATAACATTAAGAGTGCAGAACTGAATTGACAGAATCCTTAGTGTTGACACCACAAAAATGTTAACTGGCAAATGTGGCAACAGAAGTGTCATGGTTTAGATATGAGGTATCCTGCAAAAGCTCATGTGTGAGACAATGCAAGAAAGTTTAGAAATGAAATGATTGGGTTATGAGTCTTAACTTAATCAGTATATTAATCCCTTCACATGGATTAACTAGGTGGTAACTGTAGGTAGGTAGGATGTGACTGGAGGAGGTGGGTCATTGGGAGCATGCCTGTGGGGTGTATATTTTGTCCATAGTGGGGGGAGTCTCTCTCTCTCTCTCTCTCTCTCTCTCTCTCTCTCTCTCTCTCTCTC